>NW_017670740.1:264574-277130 GCF_001879085.1 Nicotiana attenuata
ATATATATATATATGTATATAACATCCTCACCGTTTGGGTTCTAAACCCCTCTCAGTCATTATAATCACAGCCTCTCGGGCACAATAAAATAAGGTAGGGATCTTAGCCCACATATTTCTTTCATTTAGGATTAACTTTTCAAAAAAAACCGGTTCATATTGTTTTAAACAGTTAGAAACATGACTGAGGATATGGTTTTTAAAAAGCAAAGTGAGGAGAATCAGTCATAATGCCCCATAAGGGTTCTACAAGTCGGCAGAAGGCCCCAAACATGGCAACTACCCCAAATCATAATGACAATTATTAAATCTCAGTTAAAAAAATGCGGTGAAATTATCAATCGGGACGGACCAAGTCATAATCCCCAGTAATAATGGATCCCACGCTCATCATACAGCGTGTGTCTTACCACAACATAGCACTACGTTGTGCAATCCGGGGTTTCAAACCCTCAGGACATCATTTACAATCATTACTCACCTCAAACCGGCCAAAGCTCTAGCTCGCTATGCCCTTGCCTCTCAGATCGGCCTCCTCGCACGTCGAATCTGACCAAAACCAGAGCGAATACGTCACAATATGCTAAGGGAACAAAGCCCAATTAAAAAGAATCGAAAAATATCAAAAATCTCGAAATTAGCAAACCTCGAGCCCCGGGCCCACTTCTCGAAACTCTGAAATTTTCACATCATTAGACTCCTTATCTCCCCACGAGTTTATACATATCAAAAACGCAAGAATCGGAGTTCAATTGGCCCTTCAAATGCTTAATTTATACTCTCTTAAGTTCAAGCCCTAAACCACTATTTTTTTGTCCATTAATTCCTTAAATTTTCAGTCCTAATTCATGAAATAACACCATAGAATCGTGTTTTAGGTCCAAAAATCCTTACCGTATCAAAGCTCCTTGAAGTCCCTCTTAAAAATCACTCACAATTCTCCAAGTCCAAAGTTAGAAATGAAAAACCCTTCAAAATTTGCGAAGTAGACCCATTTAAACATTCTGCCAAGACAAAACCGCATTTGCGGTTCAAAATCCGCTTCTGCGGTTAATATTCCGCATCTGCGGAACTTCATTAAGTCCCGCCTGGCCGCATCTGCGGTCCAATAGCCGTATCTGCGGCTCCGCCGGTGCGGCTCCCTATCCGCATCTGCGGTCTCAGCCTATCCTAGCCTTTTCCGCTTCTGCGACCTCCACCCTGCATTTGCGATACCGCCCCTGCGGTTCCCAAGCCGCAGGTGCGAAAATACCAGAAACAGCAGAAATCTAAAATTGCACAAGTCCAAAATTCTTCCAGTTAGCCATCCGAAATTACCCCGAGGCCCCTGGGACCTCAACCAAAAGCACCAACACATCCCAAAACATCATTCAAACTTGTTCCAATCCTCAAAACACCTCAAACAACACCAAAACCATCAAATTACATCGAATTCAAGCTTAGGTTCTTCTAAAACTTCCGAAAAACGCTTTTGATCAAAAACCCAACCAAACTACGTCCAAATGACCTGAAATTTTGCACACACATCCCAAATTACACAACGAAGCTACAACAACTCTCGGAATCCCATTGCGACCCTCGGGTCAAAATCCCACCTATCAACCGGAAATTGCCAAAATACTAACTTCGCCAATTCAAGCCTAATTCTACACCGGACCTCCAAAACCACTTCCGATCACACTCCTAAGTCACAAATCACCTCGCGAAGCTAACCGAACCATTGGAATTCACATCCGAGCCCTCTAACTCATATGTCAACATCCGGTTGACTTTTCCAACTTAAGCCTTCTTAAAAGAGACTAAGTGTCTCATTTCCTTACCAAATCCACTCCAAACACAAACCAATCAACTCGACCACATAAAACACTGATAACGAAGCATAAGGAAGTAGAAATGGGGGAAATGAAGCGGTAACTCATGAGACGACTGGTCGGGTCGTCACAGTTTATTAGGCATTGGGACAATAGAATTGGTTGCGCCAAAAAAAAGGTATCATGAAGTTGAAGTTGGAAAAGAAAAAAGAGTACGTGGAATTTATCATGATTCTTATTCTTTTTATTTTCCATATCTATCATTTTTCGATGTGATAAAAAATATCTTTTCAATGGAAAAATGCTTTTGATTTTGAAGGCATTTTGGTAGTTAAATTATAAGAGTGTTATGAGATTTTATCAAGGAGGGAATAGTATTAATTTAAAGAATCTAAAGATTATCATTGAAATAACCACAAAGATTTACTACTTTTTTCTCCAATTGCTAAAGATTTGATAGAGTTATCGGATATCCAGGAAGGGACATAAAAATTTAAAAGGGTTAGTTGTTGGTTCTCTTTGGTTGCAGTTAAAGTTCAATATTTTATTAAAATTAAAGGTCCCACCAAACTATATAGAGAATCAAGTTCTCTATTAAATCCTACAGAACACACACACACACTGCAGTACGTAAATGACACAATGGAGTTTTACGTGGAAAACTCCCAGCTCACGAGATTAAAAACCACGACCTACCCTTGTAGGATTTCAGCTTCACTTGTGAGCAAACATCAGATTAAAACCTATTGTAACCTAGGAATTAATCTCTTAATCCCTCACTAAGTTGTAACAACTCTATTACAAGCCACTTTGTAATAACTCTATTACAAATGTTTACAACCCGACTAACTCTAGCCAAGACACAAACACTAAGGTTTAAGATCGACAAAAGTTTCCTACACAATGCTTCTAACTAGCTAAGTAGGAATTACAAGTAAAGTGCTTTAACAAAGGTGCAACACAACTAAGGACATGTAATGACTCAATACAGGAAACTGGTCCTTCGTGATGTTGTTCTTTGTTCTTGATGCCCTTGAGAATCACTTGCAAAATTGACACACACTTTAGAGAATGCTTGATAGATTCTTGAATGTGCAAGTAATTTGTTTTACCTTTGCTTGATGTTAATAATTCATTTGTTACATCACTTGAATGATGCAAGCAAGTTAGGTAAATGGCATTCCCCATAAAGTTGACCGTTGCACCGTTTTTGCACTATTGCGTGTGTAGGCAGCAACTTTACAACTGTGGGGAGTTGACATGGACAGTCACCACGGGAACTGGTAGCCATATGTGTCCCCCTGTTGTTCCTTTAACTCTGAAGAGTTGAACCACGTCCCCGACTGGAGACTTGTTGATCTTAAGTACTTGAGGATGTGTAACAGGTTCCTTATCTGGTTCTTAAAAATAAGTTTGTTAGATCATCAAAACATAACAGGGATACATGTAACCTATCAATTTTCCCCTTTTTGATGATGACAAACTTATAATTCAAGTTCCCCCTAAGAACTAGAATGACATTCGCATTTCCTGTATTGCCCCTGAATATGTTCCCCATCTTGTTCCCCCTCAATTATTTTTCCTCCTTTTGGCATCATGAAAAGATCAGTAGCAGGCAATAAGCACAAAGAAGTCTAGCTTGGTTAACTCATGCCACATGTGTGCACACGATCATGACTAAAAACATAGCATAAGAACAAGGCATACACATCAAAAGGACGAAACTTTCATTAATTTTGGATAATTAAGCAGGGAGCAGTTCCATTGTTACCAACACATCCACAAAATATAAATAACAAAAAAACGCACCAGTCATAAACATCATTAAGACTAAAACAAAGGACAGACACTAGGAATCTTGACACTGGGAAGGGAACAATTTTTAGAGAGCACTGGAAGGAGAAGGCCCAAATGAAGAGGCAAGGGTTCTAAGAAGGATGTCCATTCGAGCATTAGCTGACACCAGCTCGTTGAGCAGTCTCTCCTTCCGGTCCTCAACCTGTTTCCCGAGGTCAACATTCTCTTTTGTCTGACGGGCAGCCTCTGTGCTTTGAGAGTTGCTGGAACCAGGTGCCTCCTTAACCTGACTTAGCTGACCTTCGAGAATGGCATTCCTTGCCTTTAACTTCCTTATCTCTTCAATGGAACTGTTTTGAGCGTTGATCTACTGAGAGATAGTAGAATTTCTTCCAGCCCCTCTACTTCTGTCAATGCACTCACACTCTTCTAGGGTGGTTTTGGAGAAGGATTGCTTGCGAGTTCCCACCTTAGCTTTTCCCAAATGGACTTTGAATAATTCAAAAACTTTAGTGAGGAGGAACCCGTAAGGCAGCCCGTGATTACCATCCTTGAACTCTGCCACCTTCTTCATGTGTTCTATCATAAGACCAGGCAGATTTATAGTGGTGTAGCCATCCACTGCTTCCATGAGAACCAGGCCTGCTCGTGAAGTAATGGACCATCTTTCTGCGTGTTGGAGCAGAACTTTGTTCACCAATTCAAACAGCAGTTGGTACACTGGAAGGAAAGCCTTCTAGTGTACCCGTTCCCCTTGTTGTATGGCCTTATCCTTCACGATGGCATTTCTGAAGTTAAAAGAGCAGGTTCCCTCTATGGTGGACATTCCCTCAGTAGGCACGCCCAGAATGGTTCCCAGTACAGTTCTGTCCATCATAAAATCAACATCATTCACTTTCAAACAATTATTATCATCCTCAACTGTGAAGAAGTCGGCATAAAAACTCTGCAGTTCTACTTCATAAACTTTGGGACTGTCACCAGTGAACAAATGTGTCCACTGTTGGTACTCACAGATGTCAGCCAGTTGGCGCATTCCTGACATATCAAGAATGTCAGGGGCAAATGTGCGGCCCCATAGCACCTTCTGATTTCTCAGTTTCCCTTTCCTCATCCCTATCACGCCCCCTTTTTCACCTTACTAACCATCTTTAAATAAATAAAGGTGATTTTTGAAGCTCAAAAGGGTTTTCCAATTATAAAGTGACAAAATTGTGTTCAAAAGGATTTTTCAGAGTCGCCACCTGATATTGGTTTCGGTGTGCCAGGTCTCCGTTTTTAAAAATAATTTTTTCTTTTAAAACACATTGGACTCCAAAACTAAGTCTGCACCAGAGATTTTAGGTAAGGGGGTTCATTTGACTCGGAGAGAAGGTGTTAGGCATTCCCCGAGTCCCGTGAAAGTCACGGTTACGTACTCAATCTAGTTGACTTTTAAAATATTTGAATTCAGGTAAAAACACACAAAAAGCAAAAATAAACACAGAAGAGGCTCGAGGTTGTCCCCACCTAAGAAAAGAAAAATAAAAAAAATTAAAATTAAAATCTTAAGCTAACCTACTATATACTTACTCCATGGTGTAGCCTCGGCCTCTGCTTACATTCACTTCGGGGCATGCCCCGGATAATAATAATATATACAAACTCTACGGTGGCATTCCCCTGAATATAAACTAAAGGGAACAACCTCTTACCTCGGCAAAATGAAAAGAAGTGACCTACGGTTTGCCTACCCGAGTGTGGTCGGCCTAAGCATTCTCCTAGCGGCCCGAGCAATTAAAGAAAAATAAAACAAGAGTAGTAATATCTTCCTTAAACTCAGATTCCTTCTCAGTATTGATCAAGCCCCAAATCCAATTTCTTGAACCCACAACCCCACGACAGATTTGATCAGTTAGGGTCCAAATTCATTTTAAAAATTAAATTACGATATGATAAGGGACAATAGAGTTGGAAATTGATATCTTATTATTGATATTAATTACTTCCCTAGTTATGCTAAGGTGCCTGATGTTGCGGCCAAACGCACTCACGCAAGTGCACGTGATCGTCAAGTAATAAAGTAGTGAGTAGAGTATCGTTCCCACGAGGACTTGTGATTAACTATTAACTAAATTAGACTATCCTAATTATCTATACAAGAATTAAACCTAGAAGTATTTGATTCTATACTAATTAAATAAAGAAATATAAATAATGAACTTTGAACAGAGGAAGAGTAGATTTTTATGATATCAATGTAATGAAAAGGATCTAGGGTTATGGGCTATCTAACATTCCTATTGTATTCTTCAATTGAATTGACTAACTAATTTATCGAGTTTATTGGTTGACAGGCTTAATATTGCTCATAAGAATCTGTCGAGTTCTTACTCGCCTATTCAAGCTAACTTAATGCCTATATGTCTATGGAGTTAGAATCAACAAGAACGCATTTATAATTCCTGTATTTCAACCAAGCAAGGCAATTAGGTATATGTCTATCATAACCGTGAATCCGTTCCCCGAGGCCCAGGTTCAAGAACTTGCTCTACTCAATCCTATATGCAATCTAGAATTCCCACTTTCGAGTTCAATTCAAGATTCGTAGATAGTATTCAATTGGTGATCAAGCAATCAAATAATTAAGTGCAGGATTGAATAAATAAACCAATATGATAAACTAAGAAATCAAAATCAATATCCGAATAACAATAGTCATGAAAGAACCACAACTCTAGAACGTGAAGTTTAGCTCCACTTAGACATGGTAGCAAAACAACAAGTCATACAAAGAAACATAAAAAGACTAAGTTGGTGGAAGAAAAGATGAAACCCGGCCTCCACGACGGCTTTGTGCTTGTGTTTTCCTCTAAAAAACGTCATCTTCCCTTCAAAATACCTTTTTCCATGTATATATACCAAGTAGGGTTGGGCCCAAATAATTATACCTTCTCCAATGTGCAAAAGGAGACTTTTTCTGGGTTTGACTAGCGCGATCGCGCTAGTGGTCGCGCTAGTGGCCCAGTGTTCTGCCTGACGAGCGCGACCTGAGCGCGATCGCGCTATTGACGCGCATTTTCCATCCTGTTCCGTTTTGAATTTGGAAAAACGTAAAACATGAAAGTTGTAGTCTTTGAGTTAGCGTTCCAACCATATACTGTGGAGCCCAAATGGAGTTCTGAGAAAAAAGTTATATCTATTTTACTAGACAGTGCGCAATATGCCTACTGGAGTCTTCGTTCGCTCTAACTATCATCCGTTGACCCCCAAACACGATCCCGGCTTAATTCCTTGGGCTTTTACTCAGACTTCAAACCTCCAAATCACTTGAATTCATTCCATAACATCTACATAGCTCGGAATCACTCCTACTAGGCATAAAACACACCATTAGTGTAAAACACTAGCGATTAAAACACAAACTCAACTAAAGTGCAATAAATTAGAGTGTAATAATCGACTAAAATACGTAATTATAGCATATCATCACCTGACTATGAAACTATGTTGACTCCTTGTTTTCTTGATCTTGCACAACAGAAGCGAAGTAGAGAGACTCGTAATTTGGAGAAGGATAGTAACATTCACGAGGCAGATTCTAATAGTTAGAAATGAGTGTGATTCCAATGGTCACAATCTCTCCTAGTTTTTCTACCTGTATCGACTAAGATATTGGCGTTGCTATAATCATATCAATGTAATATAACTAATCAACGACAAATTATGAATAACTCAACAAAATTAACACCTAGTTAATGTAATCGAAGCATAGTATTCGGGAGAAGAACGGACCTCAAAGCAAATTCCTTGCAATTAACTTTGGTCGAAAATACCAACAAATGAAACGCGGGCGACGAAAGCTCGACTAGAACAAGCAGAAACAGCGACAAAAATCAGACTAATAGAAATTCTTAAAATCCTAACAGAATCGCGGATGGCGACGAACGGACGACGACGAACTCGAACGGGCTTTAAACTCAATCGAAAAACTTGAGACTCGCCGGAAAAAAATACTAAATGAGCTCTCGGTTGATGGATTTCACTGGTGATTATGGAGTTGGATGGGCGTAGCAGAGTTTTTTGAGGATGGTCAGATTCAATTAGTTTTTGCGCTTGGTATTGTATTGATTGAGTTCTTGGTGGAAATCGAAGAAGAAGCGACGCCAGAGGATTTTGTAACTCTGTGTTTGGACTCTGTTTCTCTCATTTTAGACTGAACATCATCGGCGTCCCCTCTCACTCTATTGCTGTTCATTTTTTTTATTTAAGGTATTGCCGGCGGCGATGGTGGGTTGCTGGCTGGCGGGCGGCGGCAGCTTCTTGGTGAAGGGAGTGCGACTGGAAGGGTCTTCTAAGGTTTAGGGGCTCTAGGGTTAGGTCATTTTTTGTGGAAGATAGAGTTTATATATGGGGGTATGGGGGAATATTGACCATTAGATTTGGTGGGGACGGAAGGCTAGCATTTAAAATTAAAAATGGGATTAGATTAAAATCATCGCAAAATTAAAATAATATTCCTACCAAAAATACTAATATTCTTGAAATTAAAATGGAACTGTTTTTGTATTTTTGAATTTTATGTAAGGTAGATAAACTAAGAGTAACTAGATAAAATATCAATTAGCTAAATAAAAGAAAATATTTTTGTAATTTTTATTTTTATGATAACATAAAGTAAAAGAGTCAAAACTAGCTAAAATAGCAATATTCGACCCAAACTAATTATTTAAATGCGAAAATATTTAAAATCTTGGAGAGGGTCAAAAATTACATGTCTACAGCTGCCCCTCTTTGACTGGAAACACGAAGAGTTTTCAGACAAAGAACGACGAGACAAGTTTTTTTGACCTGACCCTTATTTAGAGAGACCAAAAACTAAAAATATTACAGTCTAGGTATCTATGCACTAGTTAGTATTCAAACCGAATAAATCGAAGCTACCGAACCGAATAAACCAAAACCGAAAGGAGAAAAACCGAACCATACCGAATTTAATTAGGCACGGTATTGGTATAGCATTTTAAGAAATCGAATACCGAAAATACCGAACCGAAATGTTTAAATACCATATGTGCCGACCGACGAACACCCCTATGACTAGGTATGACAGTCTCAAAGAGCTGCAAGGTTCCGGTTACCTTCATGAGTGAAGTTCATAATTGTCTCCTTTTCTTTACTTGGATCATTAATAAACTTGGCTAGTGGGCCAAAATCGGACCAGTTAATCCACCAGAAAGAGGCGCTTCCATTAAAAGGTCTCAACTTGGTATGATTCTCGACAACAATTTTAATGTCCATCATTCTTTTCCAAATCTTTGATGGACCAGGTTTCCATGAAGCAGCAACAGGGTGAACAGTATTACAGTATTTAGCTTCAATGAAATCCCGCCAAAGGGAGTTTTTGGTTCTAAAGATCCACCATGACTTAGCTGCAAAGGCTTTTTCTATATCATGAATGGATTTAAAACTAGCACCCCCCTCATTTTTATCAAATCACAAAGATGACCAAGAGAACCAATGACGCTTTTTAGTCTCTTCTGAGTTACCCCAGAAGAAGTTGTAACAATTTTTTTCAATGGTTTGAAGTGTAGTTTTGGGAGGGTTAGTAGCTGCCAGGATGTGGATAGGAATAGAGTAAAGAATTGCCTTAATAAGGATAGCTTTACCACCATAGGACATAAGTTTTCCATTCCACCCTTGGATTTTCCTACCAACCTTGTCGGAAAGATCATGTAGGTGTTACCTTCTGTTCCAAGTTAACCATGTTGGTTGATTGTCACCAAGATACAGAGAATATACGGTTGGGATGTCTAAGTGTAACTTATACTTTCCCATGTTGTACAAGTATTTGCCTAAGACTAATGTTTTTACTTTTACTAGTACATTATTTTCCACTACTTGAATGAAAGGAGCCTAAATCGAGAGCAGGGGCGGCTCTAAAGGCTTGCGTAGCGAGGCCGTCGCCTTAGGCCCCCAAATTTTGAAGGTCCCAAATTTATTTTAAATTATTATTATTATTATTATTATTATTATTATTATTATTATTATTATTATTATTATTATTATAAAGAAAAGTGTTATATATTTTTTTGCTTACTTGATTGAGGTTATTTTATACCAATAAATTTTAAATTATGATATTTTTTCATTAATTAGTATGTTTTCTTCGCTCTTCAATTTTAATATTTTTCCTTTTTATATAGGAATTAAGTTATATATATCGATAACATAATTAATTTCTTTTACTATATACTCTGAAACTGCACGAACACAAAAACATTCATGGACCAATTTTTTTTAGTGTAATTCGACATATTATATTAGATTATTTATAATTTATTGTAGATATTCATCAAAAAGTGATACTTAATAGAATGAACTACAATTATTGCTTAAATTGATAAGGAGTAAATATTTTTGACCCGTCAATGCTCAAAACTTAAGCTATTATGTTATGTACGTTTATTTCTTTTTCTTGTTTGTGATGATAGCCAAATCAAAATTTTCACTTTGAGTTCTGGACCTCAACAAATAGTCCACCACTTTATTTTTTGTGCTCTTCTTCCTTTTCTTTTTCTTTTTTTTTTTTTTTTTGAAATTCATTTTTTTTTTTTGTCTTAAATGATTAATTTGTTATTTAAAAAGTAAATTTTATTGTTAGGTAAATATTTTATAGAATATTTAAGGGCCTCTCAATATNATAAATGTATAAATTATGATAATTTTTCCCCTCATTAAAGTATATTTTCCTCAATCTTCAATTTTAATTTTTTTCCTTTTTATATAGGAATTAAGTTATATATATCGATAACATAATTAATTTCTTTTACAGTATAATCTGAAACTGCATGAACACGAAATCTATCTATATAAACTTATATTAGGTTATTTACAATTTATTTTTGATATTCACCAAAAAGTGCTACTTGATAGAATGAATTACAATTATTGCTTAAATTGATCAGAATGAGCAAATATTTTTGACACCGTAAATGCTCAAAACTTAAGCTATTACGTTATGTGTGTTTATTTCTTTTTCTTGTTTGTGAGGTAGCCAAATCAAAATTTTCACTTTGAGTTCTGGACCTCAACAGATAGTCTACCACTTTATTTTGTGCTCTTCTTCCTTTTTCTTTTTTTGAAATTCATTTTTTTTCTTTTTGTCTTAAATGATTAATTTGTCATTTAAAAAGTAAATTTTATTGTTAGGTAAATATTTTATAGAATATTTAAGGGCCTCTCAATATGATTTCGCCTTAGGCCACGAGATCTATTGAGCCGCCTTGTCTGTCCCTAAATTTTCCTCTACTTTTTTTCAAATGATCCAAGAAGCAAGAAAATGGAGATAATTTCGAAAAGTTCGGTGTAATTATTATATTTAATAGTTTGAAGTGACGCATGTTATAGGCTAATAGCTAAATATTCCAGGGAAAAAAGAATTTAGTGATCTGTAAGGATTTGAAAAGGCTAAAAAAGAACGTGAGAACAATTCTATAAAGCAGTGATTAGATGATGCAGACGGCTTCATTTGAGACTCTAACAAATTGAAAAGTTAATATATTAAGAATAAAAAATTAAAAATTAAAAAAATGTTATAAATAGAATTCTATTTATGGTGAATGTCCATATTTAGAGAGATTCTAGGGTTTATTACTTGGTGGCTAAGTCAACCTCTCCCTATAAATAGAGGGTTCTATTCCATTGTAATTCATCCCAAATTCAATAAGAATTCCCTCTCCCTCTTTCTCTGCAGTATTGTTCTTGTTTTTTATTATTTTATAACACGTTATCAGCACGAGACTCTACCGTCTCAAGAAGATTAAGAAACATGTTTTATATTTTCAATATCCAGTTGCGCCTATGCTGAAAGGTTGTGTATGTAAGTCAGTAGTATTCGTTGTCTTCACTTACCTCTTAGAGAAGAATTAGCAAACAACAATTGATCAAGACTTAGAAGACTTTTCAACTGTGAATCAAGATTAGAAAACGTGCAACAGTCTTTATTCAATAGATCAAACAAATGTCGATATCTCTCCAGGTAAACTTGGATCAAAGTTCAATTGTAAAAATATTTGTTTAATTGATTCATGTACGACACATACAATATTCAAAGAGAAGAAATATTTCTCTCATTTAAGTATGTGTAAGGCAGATGTTACTACAATTTCTGGTAGTAGTAATTTAATTAAAGGCTCTGGAAGAGCTACTATAACTCTGCCTAAGGGAACAATACTAATCATAGAGAATGCAATGTTCTCCTCCAAGTCCAAGAGGAACTTGTTGAGTTTTAAAGATATCCGTCGAAATGGATATCATATTGAGACAATAGATGAGAATAATCTTGAATATCTCATCATTACCAAAAATATCTCTGGCCAGAAAAGGGCTATTGAGAAGTTCCCATCTTTGTCTTGTGTCCTGTATTGGACAAGAATTAGTGCAATTGAGGCACATTCTATTGTAAACCAAAAGGTTACCGATTCCAATACTTTTGTACTTTGGCATGATCGATTGGGACACCCTGGGTCAATTATGATGAGACGAATTATAGAAAACTCAAATGGGCATCCATTAAAGAATTTAAAGATTCTTTTAAATGATGAATTTTCTTGCACTTCTTGTTATCAAGGCAAGTTAATTATTAGACCATCACCAACAAAGGTTGGAATTGAGTCCCCTGCGTTTTTGGAACGTATACAAGGGGACATTTGTGGACCTATTCGCCCACCTAGTGGGTCGTTTAGATATTTTATGGTCTTAATAGACGCATCTTCTAGATGGTCCCATGTGTGCCTATTGTCATCTCGCAACCTCGCGTTTGCAAAATTAATGGCACAAATAATTCGATTACGGGCACAATTTCCCGATAATCCAATTAAGTCTATTAGACTTGATAATGCTGCTGAGTTTTCATACCAAGCATTTAATGATTATTGCTTATCAATTAGGGATAAAAAGTGGTAACA
>NW_017670740.1:277825-299181 GCF_001879085.1 Nicotiana attenuata
AAATTGAACATTTGGCAAACGGAATTTTTGTTCATCAATCTACCTACATAGAAAAGGTATTGAAACGGTTTTACATGGATGGAGCACATCCATTAAGTACTCCGATGGTTGTTCGATCACTTGATGTGAATAAGGATCCATTCCGACCTCAAGAAAAGAATGAAGAGCTACTTGGTCCTGAAGTACCATATCTTAGTGCAATTGGTGCACTAATATATCTTGCCAATACTACAAGGCCTGACATAACTTTTTCAGTTAATGTCTTAGCAAGATATAGCTCTGCTCCCACAAGGAGACATTGGAATGGAATCAAACACATATTGCGGTATCTAAAAGGGACTACCCATATGGGCTTATTTTATGGCAACAATTGCAGTCCCGATCTTGTTGGTTATGCTGATGCTGGGTATTTATCTGACCCACACAAGGCTCGGTCTCAAACAGGTTATGTATTTACCTGTGGAGGCACTGCCATATCTTGGCGATCGACTAAGCAATCAATTGTGGCTACTTCATCTAATCATGCTGAGATAATTGCTATTCATGAAGCAAGTCGAGAATGTGTGTGGTTGAGGTCTATAATACATCTTATTCGAGACAAATGTGGTGTGAAATGTGACAAGTTACCCAAAATTTTGGATGAAGATAATGCAGCATGCATAGCTCAATTGAAGGGAGGATTCATAAAAGGAGACAGGACAAAGCACATTTCACCAAAGTTATTTTTCACACATGATCTTCAAAAGAATGGTGATATTAATGTGCAACAGATTCGTTCAAGTGATAATATGGCTGATTTGTTCACGAAATCTCTACCAATGTCAACCTTCAAGAAGCTAGTTTACAAGATCGGGATGCGAAGGCTCAAGGATGTGAATTGATGCTCTCATCAGGGGGAGTTAATGCGCGTTGCACTCTTTTTCCCTTACAAGGTTTTGTCCCACTGGGTTTTCCTTGCAAGGTTTTTAACGAGGCAACCAATAGGCGCATTTCTAAACATGTGTACTCTTTTTCCTTTTCTAGAATTTTTTCCCATTGGGTTTTCTTTTAGTTAAGGTTTTAACGAGGCACATTATCTGTTAAATAGACATTCAGGGGGAGTGTTATAAATAGAATTCTATTTATGGTGAATGTCCATATTTAGAGAGATTCTAGGGTTTATTACTTGGTGGCTAAGTCAACCTCTCCCTATAAATAGAGGGTTCTATTCCATTGTAATTCATCCCAAATTCAATAAAAATTCTCTCTCCCTCTTTCTTTGCAATATTGTTCTTATTTTTTATTATTTTATAACAAAAAAAAAATATAGCTAGACAGTCGCATTCGGAGAGATGTCGCAGTCATAAGGTTCTACTTTTGAGATTTTGTGATTTGTCCAACCAATATGTTTTGCTTCAAGAGTCGGAAGATTTACAGGATTATCCTGATTTGTTTATTTCTGACGGTAAGAAATGAGACGATTTAAGAAGTACATTCAATATAACGACTAGTAGATGTGGTTATTACATTTTTTTGTTACTCCTAAGTCCGAACTAAAACAAAATTGTACTATTAAAAATTTATATTAGCGCATAGATTGCGATATTATTTACAGTTAGGGGTGTCCATAAAAACCCGAAAAACCGAACCAAACCGAAAACCAAACCAAACCGACCAAAAAAATCGATACTTTTGGGTTTGGTTTGGGTTTGGTTTTGAATTTTAAAAACCGATCAAATTTTATTTGGTTTTGGTTATAAAAAATAACCGAAAAAAACCGAACCAAACCGACTATAGGAGTAGCTATTTCAAATTTATTATTACCTATAGATACATACTAGTTCCTATGAACATGCGTTGCACGTTAAAAGTTGTACGTAATGGTTTTAGCAATTCTTTTATGAAAACATGAAATTTAAGTAATCAGAGAATTATATAGAATACAACAGTTATTTAAATGTCGAAAAATATCATTACATTAGCATAAGACGTGAATTCAAAATGATTGGACATCGTTATCTGAACCTGCAAAAACGATCAATTTAGTCATGTTAGTTAGATCATATTATTATATACTTATAGTTTGTTGTAAATATTAATATTCCTTTTAAATATGCAGTAATATAATTGTTCGTGTGAAAAAATATGTTGTGGCAGATGCAGTTCAACATTTGAAATTGTTCCTCCTTGTACTTTATTTGTTGCCATTACAAAACACAAGCATACTGAAAAATATTTTTCGATAAATTTGAAAGGATATTCTTCATTTTCAAGAGGTGAAAGCTGAATTCTGGGGATGAACGCATGCTTGAAAGTACATTGACCTATTAGGATTTCTGCATGTATAACATTATTGTGAAAACTTCTACATAATATTCTTATACTATTACATAAACTATTTGACGGATCTAAGTTTCTTAACAATACGATGAATTTATTTTTCTTCAAAATCAACTTGTACGATGTGGAAGTTTATTTATAAACGTGCGTTGCACGTTAATAATGACACATGATCGTTTAAATATTTATTTATATGAAGGAACAATAAAATTTTATTAATGGGAGAAATTTTATATATAATAATACAAAAATCATTTAAATGCCGAAAAATATTGTTGCATTAGTATAATTTGTGCATTCAAAATTAAAGGATATCATCAGAACTTATACAAATGATTAATTTTAGTCATATTAAGTAGAAAATTATGTATTGTAGTTTAAAGGTATCTAATGTGATGGTATCTTACTGAACATTTCTTTATAGACGATATTTTTTTATGCATGTTTCCTTCTAATACTTTGGTTGCTCTACCATAACCAGCATTGTTGTTGTCGATGTTGATATCTCTCTTGAAGTGCAACATATAGTTATTCGTGGAAGAAAACATATTGTTGTAAATGTAGTCCAATATTTAGGATGTTTATCCTTGTCCTTTATTTAAATAATTACAAAACATAAACATACTAAAAATTATTTTCACACTAATTTAAAAGGATATTCTTTAGTTTCGGAAGATGAAAGTTGAATTTGGGGACAAACACATACTTAATAGCACATTGGCAGTATCATAAGTTCTGCATGTATGACATTATTGTCAAAACTTCTATATACCATATGTGTACTACATAAGTTATTCACCGGATCTAAGTTTAATTTAGTAGCAGAACAAACATATTTTTCTTCAAAATCAACCTATATGCAATGGAAGATCAATTTTAACTTAGTCTAATATATATATATGGTGACACTAACATACGTAAGAAATAATGAACTTGACAACAAACATGTACGGTAGACGGCCATTTGGTATTAAAATATTTAAGTATTTTTCTTGGTAGTAATTATTGGTATCATCAATCTTTTGTTGAGTTAAAACTGAAAAATATTTTATTTTTACCATAAAACTTAGCAATCAACATTTTATTTTAGTTGATCAACATATTCATATTTGCTAGATAAGATAGCTCTTTAATTTCTATCATGTAATTTGCACAAATTGCGTTTTAATCTAATGATGGACATATTTTCCTTATTAAATGCACTACTATTACCATTAGGTTGATAACCAAGTGTTCTAGAAGAACCAAATCATCTTTTATTGGATGCTCTTCTTCGGTTGCGACACGAAGTAAGAAGTCACTGAATGTTGGATCTGTTCTTATGTTTATATTTCTTGTCATTTGAATATTTTTCATTTGAGGCAGTAAGTATAATTTTGGCAAGCTAGCTTTTACACTTTCTGCTTTCGTCAATTTTGTAACTAATTATAGTACTTGACAAAAATCACCTCTCAAACTTTTACTTTTCCACCAAACTATTCATTTATATCCAATATATCTCTAAAACTCTAGGCAATTGTTTCGATAGTTTGACGCTTAGCCAAAAATGCTTCGTCCCATATTATCACTTTTGATTTCCTTATAAATTTAGCATTATTTCTGTTTGATATATTTGTGACGGTTATTTCAGTTATTTGAAGAGGTATATCAAATCTGAAGTGAGTTGTATGACCTAATAATAAAATTATTGATGGTATACCATTTGTTCTAATTGCTAACAATAGCATGCCTCTTGATCTGACAATTGCAAGTAATGCATGACATATGAATATTATTTTGATTCCACCGGAGAATTCTACAAAGGATAATCCCACTATATCAGAGTCGACTTTTTATAATATAGTCTTGAAAGCATGGTACACCAACAATTGCAAGTAATGCATGACATATGAATATTATTTTGATTCCACCGGAGAATTCTACAAAGGATAATCCCACTATACCAGAGTCGACTTTTTATAATATAGTCTTGAAAGCTTATTCTTGTTCAGAATTTTGCTTTGATTGTGCTTTCTCAAACACTTGTATGGCCTTCTTAATATTATACTAATCTTTTTTACTCTGTGATCTAATTTTTTTTTTAATTTCTAACACTCTTTTTATGGAATAAATTTATGTACCATAATATTTTTTTAACTTGATATTTTACTCATATGATAAATTAAAAAAATTTAGTTGGATTCTATTGCTAAATAATTAATTAAAAGATTTGATTATTTAGTTTTAACAAGAAAAAAAATTTATTTCTGTTGATTCAGATTCCTAATAGTTCATCTCATGTTTGAATATTTACCCATAATTATAATTTTATCCACCATAAATTTATTTGCAAAGGATAAAAAGATCGATTTGACATTATACTTTTAGATCTTTATGTTTGCAAAATCATTAATGGTATGACTCTTACCAATAATTTTCTTTCTCTCTCTCACACATTTACAATCATAAAAACTTTCTTAGTTGTTCTTTAATAATTGGGTATATTTTTCAATATTACGTGAAAAATTAATAATAATAAAAATATTGAATAAGAAGGAAAGCAGTTCAAACATAATATACTAATATATTATCGTGAGAGTTTTTTGTTTCACAATCTCAACGCTTTATGCAGTACGTTTAGCGTTAGTTTTATTTATTTTTTGGTTTTATAGAGCGATAATGTATTACCAATATGGAGGAAAAATATTAAATATTAAAAAAATTCACACAGAAGTTGTTGTAGTCCAAAAAAATAAGTTATTACAGTTATGTCTTTTTCCTATGAGTTCTTCTGTTTAATATTTTAGGGCTATTTTGGTCTATCAATATTGTATTCGTGTTTTTATAATAATAAGAAGTATATCCTAAAAGTAATAGAATTACATGGCTAAAAACATATCCATATCCCGAAAGTAATTATACTAATAGGAAATCTAACGTGTTCCTAAATGTATTAGGTTTACATGCTAACATGTAGTATTATATATCTATATCCGAAACTAATAAGTCTTTTTAATACTTATTTTTCTATATTTATATATTACTATTGATAGCTTCAATTGGAAAAAAAAACTCCTACACCTAATAAATTAAGTCTCGTTCTTGCTTTTAATTCTTATAGGAATCATTGAATTTGTTTTAAGTTATTATGGGAATCTACTTGAGTGGTTAAAAGTTAAATAAATTTCCACGAAGTTTTAATTGAATTCAAAGTCTAAATTTTTGGGAAGTCATAAATTTGACAATTCTATCCAACAGATTTGAAAAATAGTTCAATACTTGAAGGATGATAGGATTTTTAAAGGTAATCATGTAGGATTCCTAATTTGTAGTATTATATCCTAAAACTAATAGGATTACAAGGCTAATATTTAATATTCCGATTATGTCCTTTTATTGTGTGTTATTATGCTTAATATTAAAAGGATATTTTTGTAAACCAATATTTTATTCATGCTTTTATAATAACTAGTCTCTATGTTCGTGCATTGCACGAAAAATGCATACTGACAGTAATAAACTTCTATTTATATATACTATTGAATTTGCACACGGTATGAAATTAGTTTCTTAAGATAAATAAAAAAATACAATATATCGTAAAACCAAATCTTGAATAATGTTTTGAAAAAATATAAGACGACAAATTGAAACTAAATATTCTGGAATCACAAAGTTATGTGATTAAAGTTGCAAAATAACTTTAAAATGCATTATTATTTACTATTTTATGTGAATTTATGTAATTTTAGTTAAGCCTTAAGGTATATGAAGTCTAATATATACCTCAAGATAAAGATATATGGATAACGGAGAGCACAAAGCTTAAAAGTCTTTTAGTCGCTATTGTCTTTCATCAAATTTTTTAGTTGGACGTTATTCTATTTTAAGTGTTACACATTTTTATGTTTAAACAATTTAATTTCTTAGCCACACATTGAAAATAATTTGTTTGATTATACAGAAGAAGTCATGTTATACAAAAGTGTTTGCTAGAAAATTATTCAACTCAAATTCTTATTAATCCTATCTCTTAGAAAGCACAAGATTTATCATGTGTCTATACACAAGCATGCTTGCTCAAATCAAAATTCTTTAGTATGCCAAATCAATCGTCACACAGAGAACATTGAGGTGTAATTTAGTATATATGATTTTGAAAGTAANAATTTATTATTACACCTATATATATGTATATTTTTATACAATGTTTCAAAATTTTTATGGTGAATGTTAATCATTTGCACTTTTAGTACAGTTCTTTACCTTTATATTCTATGATTGGTAGTTTTCTTTTGTTAAGTGTAAGAAACCATTTCATGTTAAAAAAAATATATTTTTAATTGAGTCCTTAAATTATTCATCACTATTTGATTCAATTATCATCAATATATTATAGTAAATAATAGTTTCTCGAAGGGCAATTGATTTGATAGTGTTACGTTGAAAATGTGATCGCCGGAATGTGTTTGGTACTGTATGTCTTATATTTAATAAAAAACCGACAAATAACCGAAAAAAACCGAAAAACCTACATAAACCGAATCGAGAAAAAATCGACTTAATTGGTTTGGTTTGGTTCTAATATTTAAAAAGCCGACTTACTTGGTTTGGTTTCTTTTTAAGTAAAAACTGATTCAAACCGAACCATAAACACCCCTATTTACAGTATAAAACTATATATGGATATGTATGAGGCAAGACCCATGCAATCCTTGATGCTGCTAATTAATATATACCTTTGCGTCAATGATCAATTTCCGATTGTATCACTGATACTTCAACAACAACAACAACAACGATTCAGTTAAATCCCACTGATACTTCATTGAGAAAATATCTTTATCCATGTGATTGTGAATATATTTTAGTGTCTCATATTGGAGGGGGGTTCGAAGCAGTTTGTGCTAAGATGCATCTGCCCCTCACATATTAGTTAAGAGAATGTGTTGTCTCGTTATACGGTCAAACTTCTCTATAACAGGCATGTTTATTCCGATATTTTTTGACTGCTATAGTGAAGTGCTGTTATAGAGGACATATATTATAACATAGCGTAAACAACGGTTCCGAGGAAACTTGGCCTTTATTGTGAATGGCTATAATATATAAAGATGCTATTATAGAGAGGTCTGACTATATGATCTTCCCGATCCTCATTTCATGAGCTATATTTTTTGTTTTAGTTAGATCCAATGTTTATTTTCGTAACAGTATGCTCATCGACTTCATTGAGTCTATGTTAAACATGATATTGACATAGACACAAATGAAGTCATAAATATGATCATGGATGGAATATGAAAGGGGCTCACATCTCATCTCAAATTGCAAGTGCTTCCTAGGTGGACTATAAGGCTAAGCAATGTTTACAGGGATATTTTAAATTATTAAAATTAACTGCTAAGAGAAATTAATATACTATGATTAATTACCCCGCCACCTTTTGTATTAAAGTTTATGTGCAAGACCAGAAAGGAAGAAAGTTCTATGGAACTATTATGTGAGTTGTGCATACAGTCAAACCTCTCTATAACAGCCCGCGTTTGTTCCAAATATTTTTGGATGTTATAGCGTAGCGCTGTTATATAGAACATATATTATAACATAACATGAAAATTGATTCCGGTAAAACTTGGCTTTTATAGTGAAGTGTTGTTATATAGGGATACTGTTATAAAGATGTCTGACCGTATATAAACACATATATGATGTTATATTTTGAAGCAAAAAACAAAAACTAAGAATAACAATATGCACATCAGAGGTAAGAGTGTATTTAGTCTTTTGCGAATTTGGTTCCTAAGAAGGTAAAGCAAGAGTTATTCGTAAGGGTGTTAAACGGGTGGGCCGGGCCGGGCTGGGTTGGGATTTTTTGGACCCGTACGGGTTATGGTCCGGACCGGTTACGGGTCGGGGCTTACCGGGTTTAACGGGTTCGGGTTCATCCGGGTAAAAATTGGACCGTACGGGTTACGGGTTGAGGGGGCGGGCCGGGCCGGGTTTAGTGTATTTTTTAATTTTTTTTTGTATTTTGTATAACTATTGTAAGTTATATTAATACAAAGTATTGGCACTTACATTTGCACTACTGCCGCACCGGCCGCCCTTTATTCGTGTTTGTTTGGTATGATAAAAATTATTTTTATAAAAAAAATATTTGATTGATGAATGGCAAGAATGAGAAAAATATATATACTAAAAATAGATAATAATATTAACGAAACTGTGACGACCCGGCCCGTCGTCACGTGAGTTACCGCCCCGTTTCTCCTATATTATGTCCCTCCATGATTTAATATCAGTAATTGAGTTGATAGGGTAGAATTGGATTGGTTCTAGTTGGAAATATGGCACTTAGCCTTTTTGAAGGAAGCTTGCTTTGGAAAAAGTCAACCGGAAGTTGACTATGTAGTTAGAGGGCTCGGATGTGAGTTCCGGTGGTTCGGGTAGCTTCGGGGGATGATTTGTGATTTAGGAGTGAAGTCGGAATTGAATTTGGAGGTCCGGTGTAGAATTAGGCTTGAATTGGCTAAGGTTGGATTTTGGCGAATTCTGGATGGTAGGTGAGATTTTGATCCGAGGGTCGGAATGGAATTCCGAGAGTTGCAGTAGCTCCGTTAGGTGATTTTGGATATGCGTGCAAAGTTTCAGATCATTCGGAGGTGTTTAGGTCGGGTTTTAGATCAAATGCAAGTTTCGGAAGTTTTAGTTTAACTTAGGCTTGAATCCGTGGTAATTCGATGATTTTGGTGTTTATGATAGTATTTTTATGTTACGAGGAAGTTTGAATGAAGTAATAGAACATATCTGTGCATTTGGTTGAGGTCCCGAGGGCCTCGGGGTGATTTCGGATGGCTAACGGGAAGTTTTGAACATGAAAAAGTGCAGCAGAAATTGCAGAGGAATTTTCCTCTATGCGATCGCGTAGGTATGCCTGCGATCGCATAGAAGGTTCAGAGGGGGATGAAGATTTGCTCTATGCGATCGCGTATAGGGGTCTGCGATCGCATAGGTTGAGGAGATTGGGCAGTGCGGTCGCGTGGGAAGTAATGCGATCGCGTAGAAGGGGGAGACAGTGCTATGCGATCGCATGGCCTGTCCTGCGATTGCGTAAGAGGAATTGAGGGCCTGGAAATTTTGGCCTATGCGATCGCAGGGGTAGTGATGCGATCGCATAGAGGTCGCTACAGTAATCTGGCAGAATGTTTAAAACCCTTATATCCGCGACCCACATTATTTTTCCATCATTTTTACTCCGCCAAGAGAGCTTTTGAGCGATTTGAAGAGGGTTTTCAACGGGTATTGATTTGAGGTAAGTCTCTTGACTAGAAAATACCATTTTATGGAAGAATCAACACTCAAATTCATGAAAGTGGGTAGAAATTATGAAGAACTAGGGCTTGGTTTTTTGAAAACGAATTTTTAGGATTTGAAAGGCCATTTGAGCTCCGTTTACGGTAAACTTTATATGTACGGACTCGGGGCGAGACGAAGAATCCGTTCGTGTGATTTTTGGAATTTTTCGAGAAGTGGGCCCGGGGCTCAGGTTTTACCAACTTCGTGAATTTTAGTACTTTTCGAGTATTTTTTATTGGGTTATGTTTCTTTAACCCATATTTATGTATTCGTTGTGATTTTGACTAGATTCGACGCGCGAGGAGGTCGATACGAAAGGAAAAGGCATTTCGGACCATTCTACGGCCGGTTAGAGGTGAGTAGTTGGTGTATATGATGGCCTGAGGGTTTAAAACCCGGCTTATCACATTGTGACGCTATTGTAGGGCGTGACTCGCAACCCTTGGCAGGTGCGGGATTGTTTATGACTGGGGATTGTGACTTGGTCCATCCCGAACAAGAATTTATCTATATTGGCGACTGATACTCACCCTGTATTGAATATATCTAGGCTTATTGCCACGTTTGGGGCCTTGTGCCGATCTGTAGCATCCTCAGAGGATGGATATCTTTGTGATAGCATGCTTTGTATAATCATTGATCTCAGTCTTATGTTTAATCACTGTTATGAAATGCTAAGTCACTTTTCCTGAAGTTAAATATCTAAAGTATATTCTTCTTAATAAATTGGAAATGGGGAAATTAATTGAATCTGTTACGTGACTCATATGCATATTGTGGACTGAGTATGGATCGGGCTGCACGCCGCAGCGAATGGTATGATTATATTGCGCTTGGGCTGAAGGAGCCCCTCCGGAGTCTGTACACACCCCTAGTGAGTGCCGTCGACGTTAAATGGATCGGGCTACGCGCCGTAGCGGTCATGTGCATTGCATTGCATCCTTACATTATACTTGACTGATATATTTGAAGTTGTTTTGCTGTTGGTTCGTAGTTAGGTGTTGGACTGTTAGTTTTAGCTTTACTTTGTGGCATTTCGTGGATTTCTTATCTTCAGACATTTTATATGCTTATTACTCACTGAGTTGGTAGTACTCACCCCCTACTCCCTGCACTTTGTGTGCAGATTCAGGTACTTCGGGAGCTTAGTTGAGCTAGCCGTTGGTTTCCAGAGTTCCAGGAGTGGTCGAGGTAGCTGCTATGACGTCCGTAGGACCCGACTCCTCCCTTATCCCTTTTTATTTCCGTACTTTAGAACATACTATTTTGAGGATTCTTGACTCTGTATTAGTTAGAGGCTCTAGACTCATGACCCCAGGTCTTTGGGAGTTACAGTTTATGTCAGTATTTCGCATTGTTTTAATTGAGTATTTCAACTATGAGTATTAATATTTGATTTTAAGTATCTGATTAATTGGTTTTGAGCTTTGTGCTCGGGTTGAGAGAGTAAATGGTCGGGCTTGCCTAGCATTAGTGTTAGGCGCCATCACGACCGGGTTTGGGGTCGTGACATATCTGATGCTCTAGGCTGTTGCATATAATAACGTGTACTCCCTTACTACGGCTGCATTAGCAGAAATTCTAACAACAATCATTACATTAAAGCTCTAAGATTCAATAAATGTCACGACCCTAAACGCACCCGGTCGTGATGGCGTCTATCGTGAAACTAGGCCAGCCGAGACAAACCCGAAACCAACGAGAAATTCGTAATAAGTCATTTAAAGTCATTAATTAGCTAAAAATTCCATAATATAAGTCAAAATAGAAAATGCGGTAACATAACACAGCCTGACAGCGGGGTGTCACCAGTCATGAGCAACTACAACTCGTCTTGGAATAAGAAATGACAACATAGTCTGAAAATAAAATACTAAGATAGTCTGAATAAGATAGGAAGGAGGAGCACTGGGCTGCGAACGCCAAACAGCTACCTAGTCAACTACGGAGGCCTGCTGGAAGGTTAATCAGCACTCACTATCGCGACCCGAGACTCCTAGATCTGACACAAAGTGCGGGGAGTAATGTGAGTACGCTAATGATCGCTGCTAACTCCGCACCACTAAAAAGTAGCGAGCGAGGGTCGCAGTAGCTTTTACCCGATCTGTGGGTCGGGATCGATTTCCACAGGGAGCTAGGAAGGGAGTCGAGTATCTATCTAGAGTGGAGTTGTGTAATTGTTCCAAATATCACTTCCAATCATTTTTGGTCTTTTCTTTATATTCTACTATTATCATCTACTAATTATAAATGCAGCTAGATTATGCTAAACGAGAATTGCTACAAGTTGTATCTAATGGTTTAAAAAGACACTAGGGTAGTGACCTTCACCTAGGTAGTTAATTCACGGGTAATTGCATCTAAGGCACGATTGACATGATTGGGGAGATATGTTATAACCGTTGCTCAATACTACCCACTCTACACCTCTCGGTAGAAAGAATGGTTTTGCCCAATTGACTCTCTCGAGACCAATTGGGTATGCATAATTGCCCAAGCAACTAGGGTTCAAGTCGGGTAATTACTCTCTCGAGGTTTAACCCTTTAATTGGGACTATCAAATCTCTTGAGTCCATCCCAAATCCCTGTTGAGTCAATTTTGGAGACTTAGGCTCTCTTTCTCAAGAAGAGCCCTAGTCTACTAAGCACAAACTAGTGTTTGCAACCACTAATTCATAAATTAAACCATAAAATTGACCCAAATAACAAACACCCATAATCAATCTAACCTTAAATCACAACACTCATCAATTACCCGCACTAGGGTTGAGCCACAACCCTAGCTAATGGGTTTAGCTACTCATGCTTGAAGATAAAATCAGAGAAATAGATGAAGAGAAAGACATATTAATTAATTACTAAAGTAGATACAAAGATTTAATGATTACAACTATGCAGAAGTACCAAAAATGGCTAAGAAAGGTCTTCTCACAAGCGCAACTGCAATGCTCAAATATCTGATACCCTAGAAATGGAAAAAATATTCTATTTATTCTAGTGTGGCCACACTAGGCTGTTGACTCTGAAAAATCAACTCTCTGAACCCAGGCTCCGCGGACCGCACAGAATGGACTGCGGCCGCGAAGGCATCTAGCGCGGTCCGCACAAACACGACCGCGGACCGCACAGGCTTGAACCTTGGCACTTGACATCTCTTTGAAGTTTGCTTCCGCGGACCGCATAAAATGGTAGTGCGGCCGCGGTGTCTTCAGTGCGGGCCGCACAATATCTACTGCGGCCACACTGCTTTGATGCCTTAATAT
Organism: Nicotiana attenuata; assembly: GCF_001879085.1. Taxonomy (NCBI): domain Eukaryota; kingdom Viridiplantae; phylum Streptophyta; class Magnoliopsida; order Solanales; family Solanaceae; genus Nicotiana; species Nicotiana attenuata. Next base: position 290,746 of record NW_017670740.1, read on the forward strand.
CCAGTCTCTGAATCTCCCTAGTGCGGACCGCACAATGTGTAGTGCGGCCGCACTAGGCTTGTTTGTCCTGAGTTGTCTTGTCTTTGATACTTGTGTAGGTTTCACTCCTTTTGAGCCGATTTTTGACATCTCGTCACTTTGTTGCTCAAACCTGCAATCAAGCACAACTTATGAGCCTTTTGGGACTATTTTGTAATAATTTATAATCAAAGCGTAAGCAAAGAGCGGCATGAAACACGTCAAAATCTCTAGTTATCAACTCCCCCAAACTTAAGCTTTTGCTTGTGCTCAAGCAAACAAAATAAGACCCACCCCTTGAGGTAAAATCCAAGAATTTTTAGCTATCCTAAAGTAACATCAACTAGCATCAATTGGGACTAACAATTTCCCCTCAATACCAATGAGTCATTATTAACATTTAACCTTTGAAAAAACCATGGATCAAGTGCGACACAAGAGCGTCAAGAGTTGACTCAACACATCAAATAACTCTTTCAATTACTTTGGTCATTGTGGAACCCAAACTCACACATCCTCAACTCTCCCTAAGCAAACCTCACCTTTAGAATAGTGGCATACAAAAAGAGGTTAATGGTAATTCACTCATCTCTCTCAAGGAAAGGTCACAAGTCCGGCTCTAGGTACCATATGCTTGCCCCTTATGTAAGTATCCACTAATGTAAGCTTCCTTCAACTCAAGATCATATAGGGCTTTTGTGGAGTCATTGTGAAGGCTTTTGGTTCAGGGTAGGTCATGTTTTTGTTCAAGTGGGTTCCATCTTCCCTTAAGCACTTCTTTTGATTCATTTGGCGCAATTCACGTGACTCTTTGAGTCATTTCACTTCTTTCTAAGGGGTTAGAGAGACACATTGTCACTCTTTCTCATGCATTTCAAACCTTTTTCCTTTTTTTCAACTTTCCACACCTTTCTTTCTTTTTCATTGCTTTTCTTGAATCCCTTTTTACTCTTTTTCACATTGAACTTTCTTTTTGTCTTTTTGCTTTTTCTTTCTTTTTTATTGCCTTTCCTTTTCTTCACTTTTGTGCCTTTTTACCACTTTGTTGCAATCCTCGTCTCTCCCCTCCAAACTTATAATTTTGCCATGTGCTAAAGGAAAGATTTGGGTGCCAAGAGAGGGTATCTTTTAGAACGGGTATAGGCTTGTATCATGGTTCTTGAAAGAAAAAGGTCTAAGGCTCAAAAAGGGTTGACTAGGGATCTTATCATTGGTAGGCTATGGAATTGTTCAATCTATTATTTGTATCAAGGAGAGCCTATAATCACGCCTCAAGTCAAACTTCACTTAGGATTTCGCCTCAACAAACATCCAGGGCAAGTTCTAGACCAATGGCTCGGGACTTGGACTCGCAATTCAATTACTCACCACACAAGCTAGGGGATTGCTAAAGACATAGAGTCGGGGGCCCACAACGACCTTAGATACGATTTGAGCACACAATGGTCCCGAAAAACCACTTGATGATTATCGGTCAACACAAGAGTCTCAAGGCCACGACTTTCACCATCCTAAACACAACAATTTGTTTTTGACCATAAGATCAAAGGCAAATGTACTAGGCCCAAGTGAAGCTTTGCTTGAGGTACCCTTAACTACAAACTACTAAAAAAAAAAAAGAAAAATGGACTCAAACCCTTAAGAAGGTTGTCACGCCATCTATCATTGGGAAGAGCCACCTGGTTCACACAACACTCCACCTTTGGAAAGAACCGTGGCATTAAGAAAACCAAAGGCTTATTGAAAATTTCAAAAACAAGAAGCTACGAATCACAAATAAGAAGCTAAAAATGAATTTTTTTTATGGAAAATAGAATAAATATATACAAGAGGGGATTTGAATATACAATAGACGGGATGAATATATACAATGAAATGTAACTTTATATACAGACCAAAGGAAAGATAAAAAGTGCGATAAAAGTAACTAAATATAAAATTATATACAGACCAAATGAAAATCAAGAAAGCATAAAATGGTATCAATATATACAGTCATCCAAAATGAAGGGCGCACTCCCTCGAATAAAAGCTGGCATTATCCCCAATGACAACTAGTCCAAATAAGCACCAAAAAGATAGAAAAAGGATATAGAAGACTCCCTAAGCCCTGTCGGTCGGCATAGGATCATGAGAGGTCCCGGGGTCCTCGGTGTGCTCGGGAACCTCAGACTGGTCCTGGTGGTCTACTCCTCAGCTACTGGAACCTGGGCCTGGACCTCGACAGGCTGTAGAACTGGTACATCCTGCGGCTGACTGGAGGAAGCCTCCTGTGGGTCCGCCAACTGGATGACAGCATCATCTGCTCTAGGGATCATCCTCCTCCTCTTCGGAGGCCTCTGGGGCTGCTCCGGCTGTGGATAAGCTACTGGGACTGGATCATCAAGCAACAGGTCCAAAAGCAACTGGTCTGCCTTCAGTCTATCAACATCTGCCCGCAGCTCCTTCACGGACTCCTTGGAGGCCCGTGTCTCCGCAGCTTCCTATGCTCCTTAGCAAGCTCCTTGAGAGCCTTGCTATGTGAATCCACTGCTTTGTGAGCGCAGCCTGAGTGCCGAGGATCTTCTTCTGGTTCTCAAGTATCTATTTGAGCGCATCCTCAATCAACTAGGGTACCTGTGGGGCTGGGGGAGCTGACTGAGCCGCTACAGTAGTAGTCAATGTGGACAACTTGGATGAGGCAGTTTGTATCCAGTTGTTTATACTTAGCAGGGCCTGGCTCAGCCGGTGGGCAGTGATGGGATGGGCCCAACTAGATGGGATCTCCGGGCATGCTGATGTGGACGGGCCAGGAGGAATGGCTGAAGATGTGGAGGGTCCGGGAGGCATATCAGCAGAAATGGAAGTAGGCTCAGCAGGGACCTCTACCACAACTGGCTATTCAAACTAGCCAATTGGGGCAGAAGTAGGAGCATTGTAGTTCTTGTCCTTGGGGTTGTCATTCCCCTTCAAGCTATACCAGGAGAACGGGGTTGTCCCCTTGACCTTGACGTCGTAAGGCTTCTTGTCCACCTTCAAGTCCCGAAAGTACATGGTGAGGGTGCTAGGAAAAGGGTAGTTCCGGTCATGCTCCACTCCCACTAATGAGATAATACGGGACATCACATTCCCCATATTTATGGGGTATCCCGCCATAATCGAAGCAACCAAAACAGCCCGGTGGAGAGGAAGGGTCTGGTGATGTGTAGTAGGATCCAAACGGCTGCAAACAAATGTCTCCCAACCCCTCGCCTCAAAGTTCAAGGTCCTCCGCAATATTTTGACCCCAGCAGTCAACCAATCAGGAACGGTACCTGGGATTGCCAGGTACTGAGCTAACCATGGGCGGACCTCCTCGCCTATCTCCAACTTCACCATGTACAAAGTTTCATCCTCCTCATTGAAGCGCAAGTATTCGTTGAGTTATTTCCCATCAAACAACACTGTCTTGTTACAAACCTTGGTCACTTTGGAGCCCTTTTTGATATGGGCTACATTGCAATAAAATTCCTTGACGATGTGTTTGTTAGCATCTACACAGTCATCTAAAAAGTACTCTCAACCCACTCTAGTTCTAAATTGTCTTTGCACATCAGGGTTGTGGGGTAATAGATCTCTGTCGATGAAACTCCTTTCCAGTATCAATTTTCTCACCGGCCACCACTCCCCAAACTTGTGGTATGCCACTTGGCTCACAAACCTATCCTCCCAAACATCGGGCTTTCTAGTTCGGGCAATGCCTCCCACCTGAGGCTCACCACCTTAAGCTATCTCCTCATCCCCTTGTACCTCCTCCTCATCTCCGTCTGCACCCTCCCCGGATAATGAAGTTGTGAGGGAGGTGGAGTAGTCACCACTGCCGGCTGCTGAGCCCTAAGACAACTCAATGGGAATATGCTCTGGTGCTTGGGCAGTGGGTGATGGTGGAGGGGTATCTCATAGTCTGAATCTCTCCGGCCAGTCTTCAACATATTCTGGCACGGAGTCTGAAGAAATTTCCCTTGATGGTTGATACTCACTCCCCGAGGAATGGGAAGCAGCTCTGTCTGCAGCTTTGATTATTTTTCTGGTCTTTTTTATGTTCTCCCGATCTTGGGAGTGAGTTTTACCATCTNCCCGAGGGCCGATTATGGTTTTCATCTCTTTATTACTAAATGGTATTGTAACCCTACTGAAATTGCTGGAAGGTATTTTAAATGATTTTTACCAAAAAGCTAGATTTTAAAAATGAGATGATTGACCCGTATTCTGATTTGTAAGCCTGTTGTGCTTATTGAGTTAACATAAATGTGGATTCATTGTTTCCTACTGCTCAGTCTTTATTTACTTTTATTACTTACTGGGTTGGAGTACTCACATTACTCCGTGCACCCCGTGTGCAGATTCAGGTATTTCGGAACCCGGTAATGGGTGTTGGATGCTCAGACGCGGAGTCATTAGAGTTGGCAAGGTAGCTGCACGACGTTCGCAGCACTGCTTCCTTCCTCTCATTTTCACTTCTGTACTTAGTACAGTTTGACTGTCTTTGTTGTATTCAGACCTTGATAGATGTTCATGGCTAGTGACACCCCGATGTCGGGCTTGTATATTAATTCCGCACTGTTCTTTCAGACTTATATTATGAAATATGGTTTAATTAAAGGCTAAAAAATAACTCTTAATGATTAAAAGGTTAATATGAGTGTTGTGTCGGCTGGCCTTGTCTTCACGAGAGGCGCCATCACGACCGGGCCTGTTTGGAGTCGTGACAAGTTGGTATCAGAGCCTAGGTTACATAGGTCTCACGAGTCATGAGCAGGTTTAGTAGAGTCTCGCGGATCGGTACGGAGACGTCTGTATTTATCCTCGAGAGGCTGCAGAACCTTTAGGAAAAACTTCACATTCTTGAATTCTTATCGTGCGTTCTTTGATTCAGCATGAGATCTAACTCTTGAAATTCCTTCCACGCGTTCGCATGCGCGCATGAGCGCTTAGTATCAGATCTGCATTGATGGCTTGTGATTTCCCTGATCGAGGGGCGAGATGTGATCTCTGTGAGTTGATGTTGGGCCAGTCTGGAGGACTTGAGGCCGAATTTTTGCGTATAGCTTGAGCACCGAGGTGTTGATTGTGTGAGCAAGTGTTTTTGAACTTATATGTTCGGTAGTGTCCCTATTAGTGGAAGTGACAGCTGGATGATTATGTGTGAGTATGTTAGTACTGCGAGATGTATCCATATGATTTGGAAGCGACGAGAAGGGTTTGCTTGAGGATAGAAGAACTATTAGGTGCTTGAATTCCATCTTGATTCGAGGTATAGCCCCGAGTTATGGGCGTGTGAAGAATCTTTTCATGTTCCCAGTTGGTAGTGAAGTAAATTTCATGTTGCGGTATGAGTTCAGACTCAGGAAGACTAAGTGACTGCGTAACGTTTATGACGGTGGAAGCTATACAGAAATGTTAGTTTGAGGCAAAACAGGTGGGGTTATCTCCTGCGTAGTGTTCTGAAGTTGTGTGATCCTTATGTTGTCTGTTAGGAGATCTCATTTACAAGCGTAATATATGTGTTGCAATTTCAATTTGGGTCGCATAAGAGAGTGGGGTTCAACTGTTACGAGGGTGAATGCGAGATTTGCATAAGATTTAAAGTACTAAATGGTCTGTGTTTCACGAGCGTATGAAGGATTGAGTTTAATCTCACTATGGTATTATGGCAGCAATAGAGTATATGTGTTATGAGTTATTGTGTTTCTTTTGATTTATGGCTTCGAGCCAAGTTGGGGAGTTTGCTATTGATTAGCTGATTGCACGGTTATGTGCTATGTTGGTTCCGATTTGAGGCGTGCTGGTGAATCAGTTCTGGTTGCGGAGATTGAGCCCGAGGATGGCTCGAGTAAAGGAAGATTTTCAACTAAGGTAAGGTTATATGCTGCAGTGTCAGAAGTGCCAATGAGGCACTGGTTGTTCGGTTCTGTTGATCGGGTTAATTGCGGTTCGAGTAGAGTGGATGACTCTCGGGAATGGTTCTAATGTGCTCAAGATTTTGCATGTGATAATTAGGGATTTTCAGGTTGTATTTTTGGCTAGAAATTGAGGTTTGCATTTGGAAGATGTCAAGACTTGTGGTATTTTCTATAAATTGTGGGATTCTATGTATCAGTATCAGGAGGGTAAAGGTAACGGATTTAGATTCGTAGGAAGTCTCTTCATAGTAAAGCATTTTGAATGTGGTGCTCGGGGGAATATCTGAGAAAGTATTCGGCGGCTTATGAGCCTTAGACGGTGTGGCTTTATGCTTGGGTTCCATGTGGCAAGTCTGGGTTGAGAAATTGTGATGTTATAGTAAGAATGAGTATCAAGTTGAAGGTAAATCAGAAGGGAATTCAGATAGATGGGATAGCTTGGTATTAGGCTGGGTTGGTATGGTAAGGATATGATTAGTCCTTTGGATGCTTACGAGATAATGAGTTTCTACAGGTGTTTCGCGGCAATTCTCTTGGGTTTTAGTGACCTGCGTAGCTCGATCGAGTTAGAAGGATTCAGTCTTGACGATTTAGATTTGTGCAAATGGAAAGTTCTTGGTTAGTTGAGTACATAGTTGCTTGTAGCTCGGAAGGGATATGAAGTTCTCATTATATCCTAGGATGGTATGGCACATGCAATATGTTGTGTAGGATTGAGATTGGCATGTGTAAGGTCACAGCTCAGATTTGAATGTAAGGTCATAAATTCTTAGGCAGCACGGGAAGTTTCAGATAATTGGAGAAATGAACTTCAGATGATTTGAGAAATGATCTGCAGATGATTAAGGAAATGGTAATGCTAATTGAGGTGATTTTACGAGGGTATATGTTTCAGAAAGAGGCAATGTGATTAAGTTGATGGTACTTCGGTAATATTGTAGCACTTTTTGTCAGATCGGTTGCTGATATTCGAGTTTTCTTGGCAGCACAGAAGAATCTTAGAGTATCTCTCATGGAAAGATTGAGTTCTAGAGGTGAGTTATATATGCGAGTGGCGGAATTAGGATCAGATATGGTAATTCGTGTGTTTTATGGACTTGGAGACTGTAAGTTCTCATATACAGATTAGCTCGTGGTTATGGATGACAAAATGTGGGTAAGTTAGTCAGATGTTAGTATGCGCTATGATTCAGTCATTGTGAACCTTCGAAGGATTATTTATCTGTTGTGGGTAACTAGAGTTTGATGTGTGGTCCATTAGGAGACCTATATGGATATGTGTCCGGCATCGAGACGGCTTGTTGACTTCGAGTTGCTGCTGGCGGGGATGTGTTGATTCGGTTGGTAATGAGCTATTAGCAATTAGGGGGATCTATGAGTTATCTTTCCGTGTTGTGAGACGTTAGGATTCGTTGGTTATAGGCACAAGTGGTGCGGTTCCATTGGGGTCTCATAGTGGAATTTGAGCGGGAAGAGTACTGGTTATTGCTCGGTGGAATCGGTTATGTCCTTTCGGGTATGTGTAATGTATGTAAACTGCTTCGCGGTGGTTATGATGATTGTTTTGGTTTTAGACATCATATTGCGCATGGTTATCGATTTTGGAGCATAGGGACTTGATGTGTTTCATGTGGACTAGCGTTTGGATGAGGTCGCGCATTGGAGCGAAGTTATGTGGATGTATGATCCGGCGAGTTAGATTCGTGTGTTCTGTTTCTATGATGGGAGACGGGTTCTCAGTCTTGTGATGTGATGGTACTGGTGAGCTGAGGTACAGCTCTTTCATTGGAGTCATTTTCATGATTTGAGTATGTTCGGACTGTTGCTTATTGGTGCGCGTTTTGCGCAAGTTGTGGCTTAGGCCTGTATTGATGTGTCATGTCACCAGAGTAGTGTGTTGGATTAGAGGAGATCTTTGGGATCATTAATGAATACGAACGGATTCAATTTCAGCATGTTGGAAGGATAATATCGAGCATTGGCTCAAAAATTTGCTTTGGTATTTGCCAAAAGAGAAGTGGCTTCATGAATGGTTGATCTGGGAAATGGTTATGGCTTATTGCGTGTTTCATTATCATTGGCAGTATATGAAAGTGTTGGAATGAGACTTTAGTTGATAAGAGGTTTTCTACTCGTATTCGGTTGTTGCGTACAGCTGCTGTGAATGGAAGTTATCGCTACATGTATTTGAGTTATGTGGTATGTCATATAATTGCACCTGAGGTTGTAGGTATGGGTTAATACAGCTTGTTCGGACTTATTCAAAAGTATAGATGTGAGATTCTGGTCTTATATATGATTTCAGAAGTGGAAATGTGGTTCTAAGGTTTATGTGCTAGGTTGGATTGTGAAAGTTCAGTTACATTGTGTTATCGGACCTATATGAGATAGGGTGACGTGGGATCACCCCCGGGTATATGCATGGTAAGGTTATTCAGCGATTGGTTGGCTTTTGAAACAACTCTGGGCACGTTCGAGGACGAACGTATGTTTAAGT
>NW_017670740.1:301377-325474 GCF_001879085.1 Nicotiana attenuata
AGCCCGAGGGGCGATAGATACATACATGTACATGAGTGATGTTTGCCTGAGGGGCCTGATTATGAACTTATTGATTTTCACTTCTCTTTTGAGTGAGTTTCTACTGAATATGTTGATTTAATGACTGTTTTTACTCATCTTTATACTGAGTCTCTGTCGAAAATGTTAGATAAATGTTTTAAAACAATTTTCATTCAACTAGGGTTTATGAGATGTTCATAATTTAATCACTGATTTGGCATTGGTCATTTTCCGCTTAGATTTTCAAGTTATGAAGTGTTTATGAATACTGTTATGCCCGATGGGCTGTTTTACGGAATATGTTTTGCCCGAGGGGCCTATTATGGTTTTCATCTCTTTTATTACAAATGGTATTGAACCCCTACTGAAATTGCTGGAAGGTATTTTAAATGATTTTTACCAAAAAGCTAGATTTTAAAAATGAGCTGATTGACCCGTATTCTGATTTGTAAGCCTGTTGTGCTTATTGAGTTAACATAAATGTGGATTCATTATTTCCTACTGCTAAGTATTTATTTACTTTTATTACTTACTGGGTTGGAGTACTCACATTACTCCTGCACCTCGTGTGCAGATTCAGGTATTTCGGAATCCGGTAATGGCTGTTGGATGCTCAGACGCGGAGTCATTAGAGTTGGCAAGGTAGCTGCACGACGTTCGCAGCACTGCTTCCTTCCTATCATTTTCACTTCTCTACATAGTACATTTTGACTGTCTTTGTTGTATTCAGACCTTGATAGATGCTCATGGCTAGTGATACCCCGATGTCGGGCTTGTATATTAATTCCGCACTGTTCTTTCATACTTATATTATGAAATATGGTTTAATTAAAGGCTTAAAAATAACTCTTAATGATTAAAAGGTTAATGTGAGTGTTGTGTCGGCTGGCCTTGTCTTCATGAGAGGCGCCATCACGACCGGGCCGGTTTGGAGTCGTGACAGGCGCGCAGCCCGATCCCATGATATCCTCACAACACAGGCCCCTCGACCTCACTCAGTCAGAACTCACTCAAGCCCCTCGGACAAACAGTAAAACAAGTACTCGACTCAAAATATCCTTTATAACATCAAAAGGAGTAAATAAAACCCGAGTTATGAAATCAGTGACAGTGTAGCATGACTGAGTGTAAATATTATCGAAACAGTGAGGAAACAATAGTAAAAAAAGCCCCTAAGGGTCCAAAACATCGGCACAAGGCCGAAACACGGCATTTAGCTCCAAACATAATAAAATTTTCCAAAACACAATAATAGTAAACAGTGTTCAATCAAATACGCAACTTAACAGTCGTACGGGATGGACCAAGTCACAATCCCCATGGTGCACGACCCCACGCTCGTCATCTAGCATGTGCGTAACTTCAAAATAGCACAATGATGTGAAATCCGGGGTTTCATACCCTCAGGGCAACATTTACAATCATTACTTACCTCAATCCGGTCCAAACTCTAGCCCGCGATGTCTTTGCCTCTCGAATCGGCTACAACATGCGTAGAATCTATCCAAACTCAGAATCATAACATCAAAATAGGCTAAAGGAACAATGCCCATGCAAAAATAACCAAATTTACTCAAAAATCCCGAAATTGGCCAAACCCGACCACCAAGCCCACGTCTCGGATTCCGATAAAAATAACAAATCTAGAATGCTTACACTCTCACGAGTTCAGACATACCAAATACATCAAAATTCGACCACAAACGACCCCTCAAATTCTCAAATCAAAGTCTCAAGTTCCAAGCCCTAAATCCCCTATTTTAACCACTAATTTCCATAAATTTCAAGCCTAATCAATGAAATAACACTATAGAAATGAGTTTTAGTTCCAAGAATCTTACCTCCACGAAGTTCCCTTGAATTCCCTCTTCAAAATCTCCCAAAAAGCTTCAATCCCGGATAAAAATGGTGAAACAAAGCTGAAAATCGTGAAGGAAACCTTTTATAGGTTCTGGCCCAGGGATTCCGCACCTGCGGCCTTAAACACGCACCTGCGGTCCAATGGTCGCACCTGCGGAATTCACTTATCCGCTCTAAACCGCATCTACGGTCAAATACCCGCACCTCCGCCATCGCATGTGCGCTCAGATCCCCGCTTCTGCTGCTCCTGCCCTTCACCACCTTGGTCGCATCTGCGGCGTCGCACCTGTGGTCCCCAAGCTGCAGCTGCGGAAACAACAGGAGCAGAAAATTCTGCAGCTACTCTAAAAATCCAAACTCCCCATCAACCATCCAAATCCATCCCGAGGCCCTCGAGATCTCAACCAAACACGCCAATAAGTCACATAGCACTATTCAAAGTTGTACCAACCCTCGAAACACTCAAAACAACGCCGGAACACCAAATAACCCTCGGATTCAAGCCTAAGGATTTCAAAAACTTTCGAATTTCGCTTTTGATCAAAAAGTCTATCAAACCTCATCCGAGTGACCTGAAATTTTGCACACACGTCCCAAATAACACAAAGGAGCTACTCCAACTTTCGGAATTCCATTCCGACCCCTATATCAAAATTTCCACTACCAACCGGAAAACGCCAAAAATTCAATTTCGCCAATTCAAGCCTAAATCTATCCCCGGACCTCCAAAACACATTCTGATCACGCTCCTAAAGTCCCAAATCACCTCACAAAGCTATCTGAATCATAAAAACTAAATTCCGAGATCGTTTACTCACAAGTCAACTTCCAGTTGACTTTTCCAACTAAAAGGCCAACTTAAGAGACTAAGTGTCTCATTACTCTATCAAACCATTCCGAACACGAACCAACCAACCCGATACCACATAATACAGCTGAAAAAGACATAAAGAAGCAGAAATGGGGAAAAAGGAGCGGTAACTCATGAAACGAAACCGGGTTGTTACAATAAACCGTTCCATCTCCTCAAAGCACATATATTTAATTCTTTTAATCGACTTACAACGACCTATACAGAAAATGCATGTCCTTGGTCCGATATAGATGCTCGTATCAAACTTCTATATCCATAGTGATTATAGATTGTCGAGAGTAATCCAAAGAGCAAATTACTCCTAACTCCTCCCCACAGGACTTCACTCTTAACCTTAAAAATTCATAAAAGATTTACTCCCAAAGCTACAGTATACATAAAAGAAGAATCCATATTTATGGCCCAAAAATAAAAAAGCCCATTTTCAGTCGGTCATAAATTGTAATGAAAGAAGAAAATATAATATGATATTACTCTTAAAGTAAATTATTTGATTTATTTTGTCAAGACTCGCATTTAAAGACAGAGAGAAAAATTACCTTTTAGCCTTGAAGTTGGTATTGATGTTCTTTCCAAATACCTGAAAAATAAAGTGATAAACACTTTGCTATTGAATACTTTCGGTGTACCTGAAAAAATAAAAGACCAATTAGAATCTCAACAGCAAAAGGTATAGATATGAGAAATAACGCAAAAGAATGTTGAAGCTGTTGTTTCCTTCCAGTCTCTCGATGCCGTATGAACCTAATGTGAAGCAAGTGAAGATGCAAAAATGATACCGCACTGGTAATACATCTCCTATAGCATCCCCAGGGCTTAAAAGTGGCAAAGATTGAGGAACGTGTGACGAACTTAGTCTAATGTTTAAGTCTTTATGCCTCGTTATCAAATTTGTGTAATTATGAGACCATGCCAAAATGAAAGAAAGGTTTAGCCTTAACATACCTGGAGTAGGGAAAGATTTGTATGATGTTCTTGGAAAAAGTTGCAGCGTACTTCTTTAGAGCCGCAAAATTTCTCCGTTGCTAAAATACTAAAAATCTTCGTTCGACATGTTGAAGACTTACGCTGCTTTATGATAATCACGCTGCTTAATGCATAACATCTGATCTTTATTATAATTTCTTAAAAGAGCTCAAGCAAAAACTTACAATACTTAAAGATAAATAATGAGACATTAGAAAATTTACCTTCCGGTACGAGTGCTACTGAATAACAGAAGTAGAAAACAACCACAACAGATCGCAAGAACTGCAATAACAAAGAAGATAAATTGAAAATCTGCATGCCTCCACAAAATGAGATTAAGAATATGAGTATGACTATTTCCATACGAAACTTGATATAAAATATACAATCAACTGACAGGTTACCTTCTAGGACTCAAAAATGTTCACATAATAATCAAAACTCCAGAAGTGGAACATAAGATAACCAAAAAGCAGCAGTTTAATCATTGCTATCAGATAATCATAAAGCAAAAGTTTCAAATATTTTGTTAGATTACAATGTTTAAATAGAAATAGTAGAGCTCATTTAGAATAGAAAAGACCCACTCTCCCCTCCTATGTGTACATGTTCTTTGTAAACTAACCTCAACCCCTTTCTTTTGGGGAGGCTTTCGTGGTTCTCCACCTCTAACTTCTCACTTTTTCTCTCCTTCCCTTCTTGGCCTAATTGTTCTTTTTTCAACTCTCTTTGTATCATCTCATTTCCCACCTATCTTAACCTTCTTTCTCTTTCTCCTCTTTTACCTTTTCAATTTTCACATTTTATATTTGATCCATCACCTCTGTTTGTGACGCCCTTTCTTTAAATGAAAATCACATTTCTTAAAAATAAAATTTAGAAGAACTTAAAACAGATCAAAAAACTCAAAGATGAAGTCGAATGGTCAATAGGTAAGGGGGATATCCTGCTAACTAACAAAATCGACTCAATGTTATAACTTCTTTTTTTAGTTTGGCCCCCTAGCCGAATTACATTAGTCATGTAGAATGGTGGTGATGATAACTAATGTGTATCTTTCTATTTTGATATAGACTTCTTTGGTGGGTTGAGGGCACCAATATACGATGATGAGATGACGAAATGAGTTTCAGGAACTGGAATTTAAGCTATTGGGGACAAACTTTTAAACTCTTTCGACGGACCCCCGACTTTTGAGAAACCAAAAATGACTATTGAGAAGCTCCTTGTGTATGGTAACATATTTTCTCAAGAACAAGAGAATGTGAAGAGAATTCAGTTGGCTGACATGCACCTTTAAAAGGCAGCACTTGGAGATCAATCTAAAGTCTAAACAAGAGGTGTGAATTTCCTGTAACGATCCGAATGGTCGTTTTACTTTTTAGAACCCTGTTCCCCTAAATAAAACTTCTTGCGCTTGCTCTAGCTAATTTACGACTTGCGGGGGTGGTTGGTTGGGATTTGAAAGGGTTTGGGTTGATATAAGCCTACTTGAATCCTTAAGTTTTTCTTAAAAGGCCAAGTTTGACTTTGGTCAACATTTCTAGCAAACGGACCCGAATCTGTATTTTGACGGTCCCGGAAGGTCCGTATAAAAATATGGGACCTGGACGTATGCCCGGAATCGAATGCCGAGATCCCTAGCCTGAGTAATGAATTTTTATTGGAAATTGTTAAAATTGAAATTCCATGGATTTAAAGAAACTAATAATGATTGATCACATTGGTATCGGGCTTGTATGTTGGTTCTGGAGCCCAGCACAGGTCCAATATAACATTTAAGACTTGCCCTCAAAATTTGGTGTCAATCCGAGTAGTCTAAGTGCGTTTCGGCTCGTTGGAAGTGAATTAAGAACTTGAAGTTCATAAGTTTGATTCAATTGCTTTTAGGGGGTGCTTCTTAGATTTAGCGTTGTTTTAAGCGATCCGAAGGTTCGAGAAAGTCCGTTTCATGATTTCAAACTTCTCGGTATGTTCGGGCGGGGCTCGGGAGCCCGAGTGTCAATTGGACAAGGCTCGAGTGAAGTTGGAATTTTTGAAAAGAACTGAAGCTTCAGGTTGCTGTCATAACCGCACCTGCGGTTGGTCAGCCGCAGGTGCAAGACCGCAGAAGCGGTTGCCCTCTCGCAGATGCGGCCCAGGGCCGCCCAGGCCAAAACCGCAGAAGCGGCTTCAAGACCGCAGAAGCGGTCCCAGCCCGCTTGGCCAAATCCGAAGATGCGGCCTCCCTCTCGCAGAAGCGGGACCGCAGATGCGGAAATCGCTGAAGCAGTGAGCTTCATTTAATACGGGTTCCAAGTTATTTTTTTTCCATTTTTCACTCCTCCATTGGGCGATTTTGGAGCTTTTGAGAGAAGACTTCCACCTAGCATTTTAGGTAAGTTTATCCTACCTATTCCTAGTTTGATACTTGTGTCTTAGGTAGATTAACACACTAAAATTAAGGTAAAATTATGGAATTAGAGCAAAACCTAGGGTTTTGATAAAACTTAGATTTTTCCACGAAATTGGTTATGAAAAGAAGTAGAAATCATATATTATTAATCCTTAGGTTACAAAGAACAACTCTCTTCGAAAAATTTTGGAATCCGAGCACGTGGGCCCTGGGACGGATTTTAGGAAACTTGTGTTTGAGGTTGGGAAATTGCTTTAATAGTTAGAATGCGATCTTGTGAGCTTGTATACACTAGTTCCTACCCCATTTAACTAGTTTTGGATCGTTCAGCTCCAAATTGAGAGTTCGGGCTCGTTCTTGGTATTGGAAGTGAACTTTGGAGCGAGGTGAGTCTCATTTCTAACCTTGTAAGAGGGAATTGTCCCCATAGGAGTAATAATTGTATAATTTGCCACTAAATACGGGCGGGGGAGGGGGGGCTACGTACGCACTAAGTGACGAGAGTCCGTGCGTAGCTACTATCATGATTAATTGTCCGGATAGTTTAGGACCCGTATCATGCTATATTTGTAAGTGATATATGTCTTCTTGCTAATGTGATCATTTAGGATATGCTAAGAGAATTGGAAATGAACAAAAGTGAACATATATATTGTTGAACACTTGTATGAGTTTAATTGAGTATGAATGCGCCCTCTTGTATGTTCCTGTTGATAATTGTTATTTGTGGATCGGGCCGATCGCCTCGGTAGAAATAGATGCATTTATGATCACGCAGTTCGACCCTCTAGCAGTGCACAATTTCTTTTCTGTTGGATCGGGCCGTCGACCTCGGCATAATGTGCGCATGATATCTATGTGAATTATTATAGATGGCGTGCCTGTTAAATGGTTGGAATTGTTATTGGTTAACCGCGATATTATAATGTCATGACTTAGAAATTCTTATTGTAGCTGTTATATAATTGTGACCTTCATGCCTGGCATAACATCGTATCATATTATTTGACCCTAGTAGGTATCAAGTCGACCTCTCGTCTCAACTTCTTCGAGATTAGACGGGATACTTACTAGGTACATATTGTTTATGTACTCATACTACGCTTCTGTACTTAATTGTACAGGCTCTGAGGCAGGTACATCTGGCTATCAGACCGGTGCGCATCCCTGATCTTAGTCCGAGACTTCCACGGTGAGCTGCTTTCCCTTCCTGTGCCGATCAGCAGCTGATGGAGTTATTCTTACTTTTGACTGTTATTTTGTTTCAGACAGTAGGATAGATCTATTATTTTGTATATTCTACTAGTTGCCCATAGCTTGTGACACCGGGTCTTGTCACACACTTTAGTAGAAAGATCTTTTTGTGTTGTATAACTATTACTGAATATTGCTTATCATCGTATGTTTTAAATTGCGTAAATTAAGACAAGTATTGTAACTACTTTTGGTAAGTAAAAATAAGAACTCACTAATAATTTCGCGTTGGCTTGCCTGATAGCAGTGTTGAGCGCCATCACGACCTGAGGTGAAATTGGGTCGTGAGATTTCCTATTTCAAAAGTTTTGATTAATAGTAAGTTCGATGATTGGAAAAAAAAATTGTGAACATTTTTGCATTGCTGTATAAAGACAACAATCTAACTGTCCTGCTGCTGAAGTTTCTATCGATTCAAGTACTAAAAGCCTTGGTTCAACTTTCAAGAGTGATGGTAAAATTTATATCTTAAATTATTTGAGATATTTTGTGAGGGTCTTGTTTATAGATTCTATGTTGAGAGATTTAATCACAGGAACCATAAAGAAGCAGTAGCAGAAGATGGATTTGGGGTTTTGACTTTAGAATTGCCAGAGCCAGAATGCTCTGCACCGAAGAAAGATTGGGCTTCAGCAAACAAATGAAAAGGAAAAAGAAAGATCGAGAAGATAGGTTAAGTGCAAACGTGGCATGATACATTCTTTAATGATAACGTACTCGTGTTACATCTCGCGTTTTTCGTACGTTAAAGTTTCGTCTTCAGTTAATTGACGTAGACTCGAGAATGATATTATCTGGAGGTTAGTATATTTATGCAATTTATAACAAGCAATAAGTAAGTGTCATGAAGGAAAAGGTACACGAATTAAAGAAAATGAGTTTCATTGAAGGTTGTCGATTTGGGATAAAATACGGGCCGAGCGTTAATACCCGATATTTATGGACTACTACCATACAAGGTACCATATGGCCGTGATAGTAAGATATATAAAGTATATTTAAAATAAGTAGAATTTTAAGTAATCTGAGACAATTCTTAATTATGCGGGTAAGTGGTTAATTACCGGGTAACGGGGCATTACCTAACTACCTAATTAGTGATAAAGATTAAAGAAAACCCCACCCCACCTCTTTCTGAATGCAGTTACGTTCACTTTCGCGCCTGCTTTCTAGATGCTCCTATACTCAAAAAATGCGGCGGTAACACGAGGTTAGCGTACTTGATTACAAATCTAAGCTCCAATTGCTTTTTTTAAACTTAATTAAATATTTATTTTAATGTTCCTATCAAAACAATTTTTTTTTTTAAGAAACTGGAATATTGATATGATCTGTTATTATGCTTTCCATAACTGGGTGTTCTCTTTTACCAGTACTTTTTGCTTTCCCAAATTGCAAATCCTCATGCTTTCTTTGGATTGACTTTGTTTCTTTTACATACTGTAAATGATGAAAGATATGAATATGAACAATAAACATATCCGGTATCATATATTTGTTTTTGTAGAAATCAAAATTGTCATTTCAAAACTTACCAAGTTCTGTTGTTGCCACTTCATTTGTAATCCAAAAAAGTAGCTTTGTTACTCCACTTGAATGGTTATTAATTTGGTAGAAGTATCTAGAAGTACAAACTCCCCAATACTTATCGGTTGAAGAGAAAATTATCATTACACCCAAATCTGGATACGGAAATTCCGGTTGCCATCCATTCTTTTGGTAGTTTCACAAGACAAAGTATGGTGGAGCGACAAGGTTTTAGCAAGACAGGAGTAAGGATAAGAAAAAGTTAGTATGAAGGTGACAAGAATAGGTAAGTCCTCGGGATTAAACCTATCACAATAAGAGAGCTGATGGTTTCCATAAAGTTATGAAAAGCTCAATATAGCATGAGTCAACTCAGAGGAATTTAATTAGACCAGGAGAATTTAGAAGAGATGGAATGCTACCCTAGTAGTAGATGTTGGATCATATTTCACAGCGGAAGCAAACATAGCATCATAATCACGTGTAATCTAAACAATTAGCACATACGGAGATTATACGAGTTACCTCTTGAAGCGTGAACAAAGCAAATCGATATCCTTCTCCAGTTCCAGAATTGCAAGACCTCAGCAACCTTCCACAGTCTTCTACTGTGTTACCCAAATAAAAACCGGAAAACAGAGAACTTCGGGTGGGCGAAATTCAAGGAAGAAAAACGTGTATTTTTTTTTTTCTCAGTGTCAAAATCGACCAGCTATATACCATATATATATATATAGATGCATTTTTTTAGGTCAAAACACTTTTCCAAAACCTGTTAGGTTTTCTTCTTCCACCAAGGAAAGGTTTCCTTTATTTCCTATTATTCAGGCACAGTAGGAACCACAGAATTTAATTAATAAGGCTTCCTATTATGGAAATAATTTCGAAATTTGAAATTAATTTCTACCATAATAAATTACGAGTTATTCCACTAAAAATTCGTAATTGCACTCGTTAGTTCAATTTCGAAATTCTTCCATAAAATCTTATTTAACTCCCCATGTTGAAATTCAGATACTAATCAATCAAATTAAATTACTGACTATTTAATTTATTGATTACTTCCTTTAGACTTACACTTAACTTATTTCATATGTCGGATACAAAATTCACCGGCCGGGTTTACACATGAAAACTTATAAGCTTTCATAAAGGAGTATCATCAATCTCAAAATCGAGACATGGATTCCATCAACTAATTATTACTTCGCCAATGTATATCATTGTTATCCACTTTACCAGGCTTATTGACTCACGAAAGAATCTCGCCTTTTAATAAATCAAAATAACAAGTGACATACACAGCAAATAATAATTATATCAGGATTATGAGTATAAGTACATTAAATGGACTAGAGAAATTATTTTATAAAGTCAGTATAAAATACTTATCTCTACTTGATCCGTTCAATACATATAAAATGTATTAGCACAAGAAGTTGGAATTAGACCTTTTTCCATAATCAAGATAAATTACATTTAATCTTGTACTACAACCATTCCGATAATTTGTCCAATTCCATCATTAGATTGTGATGTCTTACAAGAACCGATGATTTAATCTTCTGTGTATAAGCTAAACTCTATACACTAAATCATCTACTATGTAAGCAATGGACACACAAACCAATACATGATCTATTTAAAAGGAAACTCTATGGAATTTAAACAAGTAAATAAATAATTGGCCTTCAGAACACTGCTGCAGATTCTGAAGGCCACTCTGGCCGCGGTCCTGGCGTAACCGCGGTAGGACCGCGGCAGAACACTGCTGCAGATTCTGAAGGCCACTTTGGCCGCGGTCCTGGCGTAACCGTGGTAGGACGCGTGGCAGGACGCGTATGGCTTATGGTATATTCTAACAATCTCCCACTTAGACTAATAACCATGTGTCTACAATTTTGACACCTATTTCTTCTACATGCTTATCAAAAGTCTTCTGTGGTAAGCTCTTAGTAAATGGATCCGCCAAGTTGTTCTCTGATGCAATCTTGGTGACCACTACATCCCCTCTCTGCACTATATCACGAATTAAATAATATTTACGCTCAATGTGTTTTGCCCTTTTATGGCTTTGTGGCTCCTTTGAATTTGCAACCGCACTACTATTATCACAATAAAGTGTAATTGGCGCTTGAATCGAGGGAACCACGCCCAACTCTCTCAGGAAGTTACCGAGCCAAACTGCCTCTTTGGCTGCCTCAGAAGCTGCCACATATTCTGCTTCCATGGTGGAATCAGCAACACAAGTTTGCTTGATACTCCTCCAACCTATGGCTCCACCTCCAAGAGTAAACACATTACCTGAGATAGACTTTCTAGAATCGGTGTCAGATTGGAAATCCGAATCAGTATACCCAATAGGTACAAGGTCATCCGAATGGTAGATCAACATGTATTCCCTAGTCCTTTTCAGGTACTTGATTATATGTTTAACCGCCGTCCAATGCTCTTTCCCAGGACTAGACTGAAATCTGCTAACAACACCAACGGCAAAGCAGATATCAGGCCTAGTGCATAACATAGCATACATGAGGCTCCCCACAGTTGATGCATAAGGGACCGCCTTCATCTTTTCTATCTCTTCATCAGTCTTAGGAGACTGGTCTTTAGATAGAGAAATTCCATGTCTGAAAGGAAGAAATCATTTCTTGGAATCATGCATGCTAAACCTAGAGAGTATTGTATCAATATAAAGACTTTGGGACAAGCCTAATATCCTTTTCTTGCGATCTCGCAAGAGTTTGATCCCAAGGATATGAGCCGCTTCTCCCAAATCTTTCATATCAAAATGTGTAGACAACCAGTGCTTAACTGAATTCAACATGCCCACATTATTTCCTATGAGCAGTATGTCATCTACATATAAGATCAAAAATGCCACTTTGTCCCCATCCCACTTTTTGTATACACAAGACTCGTTGAGACACTGATCAAAACCAAATGTTTTAATCGCCTTGTCGAAATAAGTGTTCCATGCCCTAGATGCCTGTTTCAGTCCATAAATGGACCTTTTAAGTTTACACAACATGTGTTCCTTGCCACTTTCCACGAAACCGTCTGGTTGCATCATATAGATGCACTCATCAAGACTTCCATTAAGAAAGGCTGTCTTGACATCTATTTGCCAAATCTCATAATCATAATGAGCAGCAATGGATAAGAGAATCCTTATAGACTTAAGCATGGCTACCGGCGAGAAGGTTTCCTCATAATTGATCCCTTCTTTCTGAGTGAACCCTTTCGCTACAAGCCTTGCTTTAAAAGTTTGCACTTTTCCGTCTACACCTCTCTTTTTCTTATAGATCCACTTGCATCCAATGGGTTTAACCCCATCAGGTGGTTCTACAAGATCCCAGACTTGATTAGAGTACATTGACCCCATCTCTGATTTCATATCGGCAACCCACTTATCGGCATCTTTATCATGTAGCGCTTGGTCGTAATTGACAGGTTCGGAAGTATGCTCCTCAGAGGTCCTATCATATGATTCTCCCAAGAGCGTATAAAGAATTGGCTGTCTTATTACACTCCCACTACGACTATGCACTACATCACTTGCAACTACACCATTTTGATTCTGTGGTTGAACCAGAATCTCATCAGGAACCTGAGTCTCCATGCTATCCAAAAGGATATCAACGACTTCTTCCTGTTGTGCAGTTTTCTCTACATAACTCCCACTACTTTGTGGTAGTATGACTTCGAGCACTTGTTTTTGTGGGACATTAAGTCTATTGATATTTCTCCCACTACTGAAATGCAATGGTATGTCAAATCCGACTTCGGGGTTTTGTATATGGTCATTTTGTTTATCAGATGACTGAGTTTCCATTCCTTTGCTTAGTTCCTGTAAAACGATTTTACTTTTAGGAACATGATTTACCAAATAGTCCTCTTCAAGAAACTTGGCATTTGTGCTAACAATTACCTTCTTTTCTTGAGGACAATAAAATAAACCACCTTTCGTTCCTTTTGGATAGCCCAAAAACACGCATACATCTATTCTTGCCTCCAATTTATCCGTTTTCCCTTTTAGCACATGTGCTGGACAACCCCAAACTCGAATATGCCGCAAACTAGGCTTGCGCCCAGTCCACAGTTCCATAGGGGTCAAAGGTACTGACTTTGAAGGAACTAAATTCAGAATGTAATTTGCTGTTTCTAAGGCATGTCCCCAAAAAGACGCTGGCAAACTGGAATAACTCATCATTGATCTAACCATTTCCATAAGAGTCCTATTTCTCCTTTCAGCTACACCATTCTGTTGCGGTGTTCCAGCTGCAGACAATTGAGATGTTATCCCACATTCTGATAGATAACCAATGAATTCCGCAAAGAGGTATTCCCCACCACGATCAGATCGTAATGTTTTGATATGTTTATTAAGTCGTTTTTCAGTCTCAGCCTTAAATTCCTTGAATTTTTCAAAGCATTCAGACTTACGACGCAACAAATGGACATATCCATATTTTGAGTAATCATCAGTGAAAGTCACAAAATACTCAAAACCACCTCTTGCCTGGACGTTCATTGGACCACACAAATCAGAATGAATTAATTCTAATTTATCACTTGCTCGATTTCCTTTTGAGGGGAAATTTTGTTTTGTCATTTTTCCTTCTAAACAGGATTCACATGTTGGTAGTGCCTCCACTTTCAATGAACTTAAAGGTCCATCCTTGACCAACCTTGAAATTCTGTTTAGATTTATATGACCCAAACGCAAGTGCCATAAATATGTTTCACTCAATTCAGGAGAACGTTTTTTCTTATTTGGTAAATCAATATAATTCAGTTCTTTAGATTGTAACGGTTTAGGTATAGAGTCAACCACAAAAAGACAATCAATCAATGTAGCTGAAGAGAGATAACGTTTATTATGAGTAATGACACATTTATCAATGTCATGACAATTAAAATCATAACCATCTCTCATAGCGCTAGAAACCGAAATTAAATTCCTTCTAACGGAAGGTACATATAATGTGTCTTTTAAAGCTAAAACTCTACCACTACCAAACGAAATACTAATATTTCCTAATGCTAAAGCTGGGGCTGCTGAACCGTCTGCTTGATAAACATTGATTTCTCCTCTACTTAGTCGCCGCATTACCTGAAACCCCTAGTTTATTTTTCAGCTTGGCCAGATAAGTTGGACACTGCTTCTTATGATGCCCGGGCTGCTTGCAATGATAACACTTGCCCTTAGCCTTTTTCACACCAGCAGTCGCATCACCAACAGAGGGTTTTTGAGCCTTTTTCTTTTTCTTCCCGCCTCTCGGCTTAGAAGAAGAACCTGCCTCAAAATTCAATGCCACAGGAGGAGCTTGTGACTTGATAATAGTCTCTGCCGACTGCAGCTCATTCAGCAATTTCGCAAGGGACAAATCCATTTGTTCATGTTATAATTCAGGTGAAACTGCTGAAAACTGTCAGGCAAAGTCTGCAGGATCATTCCAACCTGCGTGTCCTTATCAATGTTAGCTCCAAGGACCTCCAGTCCATTCAGAAGACTCATCATCTTCAGAACATGGTCCCTGACCGATGAACCTTCAACCATTTTGGTATTCAGAAGGGCTTTCATGGCAGTCTGCTTAGCCACACGATTTTGATCTCCAAACATTTCTTTGAGATTTTCCAGAATGTCATAAGCAGACTCCATCGAGTGATGCTGATGTTGCAGAACATTTGACATGGATGCCAAAATGTAACACTGTGCCATCTTATCAGCCTTAATCCATTTCTGGTAAGCCTTTTGTTCATCATCTGTGGCATCATCTCTAGGTTTTTCTGGAAACACCTCATCGAGCACAAATTTGTACTATTCAGCAAGTAGAACAATATCCAAATTTCGTTTCCAATCAACATAATTCGGACCCTCAAGTTTGTTTTGAGTAAGAGTGGCAGTAAGGGGATTGAAAGCAGCCATTATCAATATGGGATACATTAAATATTTAAATAGATCAAATCAGTTTGTATTATTGAATATTAAAATTCAAAACACACTATATATATACAATCTATGCACCTTGAACAACAAATTTCGATGGGAAAGAAGCTATTCTTGCAATATACATATATAATGACAGATTATCCACCCCATAAACTTAAACAGGTCATACTCAGATGGAGAGTAAACTGTTAATTTAAGCCAAGTGAATATCAACATTCAACATATATTAGTCCCATTGAACCAACATGTATACTCAGATGGAGAGTAAATACAAGTAATCAATGACTAGTATAAACTAGTGATTATTCATAATGTTTTTATCCGATATGGAAGAAGACCTACGTCAACGTGTAAACACATTATATCACTAATTCTTAACCCCGGAGACCATGGGAATTGATCCCCACGATTACGGGAATTAAAAACAACTTAAAAAAATTTCAGAATTTTAAAAAAAAACAGCAAAAACACCATTTAAACGACCTCGAAAGCCCAAAAAACGGCTTACGCTATGAGCAAAGCTGATAGCGTACTTTCCTCTTAGAATATCCCTTGAATAAGCGGATGAACCACTTGAGCCTTATTGCTCACTGGACCGTTTCGCATGGACCTGCCAAGTTTCAGGTCAATCGGAGTCCGTCAACTAGTTGACCTCCGATTTTCTGCCCTAATTCGGCCAAAACTGTTTTTACATTTTTCATGATTAAATTCAATTTCAGATTATTCTAACTTAACATCACCAATATTAAAAGAATATTTCAAGTTTTCAGAATAATCAATACAACCCATAACAGATAATCACGCCAAAACAGTGCAGGTTTTCAGAAAAAACAAACTTTGTATGTAATTCAAAACTTGCATATAGAACATGATATTAATCCTTATGGTTTATCCTAATTATTTAATTAGACGTGAGTAGGCTCTGATACCAACTGATGGATCATATTTCACAGCGGAAGCAAACATAGCATCATAATCACGTGTAATCTAAACAATTAGCACATACGGAGATTATACGAGTTACCTCTTGAAGCGTGAACAAAGCAAATCGATATCCTTCTCTAGTTCCAGAATTGCAAGATCTCAGCAACCTTCCACAGTCTTCTACTGTGTTACCCAAATAAAAACCGGAAAATAGAGAACTTCGGGTGGGCGAAATTCAAGGAAGAAAAACGTGTGTTTTTTCTGGGTCATCACTACAAGAAATCTGTCTTTTAGTGGCGACCAAAGTCGCCACAAAATCATTAATTGTCGCCACTAAATGTCTATAGTAACGACTATGGTACTGCTGCAAGTACTTCCATTACTGAATGTTACTAGTGGCGACAACATAAGGTCGCCACAGAATGTATACATTTTGTGACGACCTTGTCGCTACAAAAACTAAATGTACTCGCCACAAGAAAGAGTTCCACCAAACTGATTTTATTGAAGTCGCTACTAAAGAGTAACATTTAGTGGCGACTTAGTCGCCACTAAAACAGTTAGTCATCAGTGGCAACTCTATAGCGCTACTGTAGAGTGATATTTAGTGGCGACTTAGTTGCCACAAAAATAGTTAGCCATCCGTGGCAACTCTAATACCGCTACTAAAGAGTCACATTTAGTGGCGACTCAGTTGCCACAAAAATAATTTTCCATTAGTGGCAACTCTAATAGCGCTAGTGTAGAGTGACATTTAGTGGCGACTTAGTTGCCACAAAAATGATTAATCATTAGTAGCAATTCGAATAACGCTACTGAATAGTGATTTTTTGTGGCAACTCTATATCGCTACAGCAACTGAATACTAGAGTTTACATTAATATATAAATTTAAGATCATCCAATAGTATTTAATAAACACCAAAAGAATTTCCTAAACCAAATACTAAACACTTCCATTACAAAAAGTTCAGTTACATATAATACCATGCAATACTTCATTTCATTGTACGCATATACATATAACCAAAATGCAAAATATTGAGTGCCTTACCTTCAAGCTCCTCCGCATATACACTACGTAATCATTGTCATTGTACGCATATACATATAACCAAAAAGCAAAATATTGAGTGCCTTAGCCTTAAGTTCCTCTGCATATGTACTACGTAATACTTCATTGTCATTGTACGCATTTACATATAACCAAAAAGCAAAACAGTGAGTGTCTTAGCTTCAAGCTCCTCCTTCATTGTCACCATTGTTTAAGAACCTTGTCCCTATTATTAAAGAACCAAATAGAAAATCACATTGTTAGAGCTTGAAGATAACATCAAGGTGAAAAAAGATACATATAAGAACATTAACTTCAGAAGATTTCTAAAGTAGGATAGTTGAACTCTTCAAAGTTCTGGAACAATTTCAAGGAACTACTGTCACGACCTTAGTACACCAACCGTGAACATGTCATGACGGCACCTGGTCCCCATGACCAGGTAAGCCTAACATTTGCGGAAATATATTAATTGCGGAAAAATAGAGAAAATCAAATCAAATATCTAAAACAAACTGTACTGAATGCCGCTTGGCAAGTACAACTCAATATCACAAGTCTAAAATAATTCCCAAAACCCGAAAACTCACGGGCAACACAGGCTACAGAAGTGTATAGTAAAGGTTCCAAACTCCAGAATTTCTAACAGCCGAAAGAAGGAAAAACTAAGTACTAAAGATAGAATAAGAGGGAGACTCGTCGGTCTGCGGACGCAGTAGATCTACCTCGAAGTCTCCGTAGTCCTCCTGCCTCACTGATAGGGCGCCTGAGTAGAGGTACCTGGATGATCTACACATGAAAAACATGCGCAGGAAGGGCATGAGTACACCACAGCGGTACTCAGTAAGTGCCAAGCCTAACCTCGGTTGGGTAGTGACGAGGAAGGTCAGGGCCATACTGAGACAAAATATAGTATCAACAATAATTAACAGTATGATAATCTGACAGAAATAATAAATACAGCAGTGATATAAGACAGATTAAGCAAGGCAATAGCAAATACACAAGAACGGAACAACCACAGAATAAGTACAGCTCAACACCAATGGTAACAATGAGGATCTCCCAGGATACCGTCCTGTAGTCCTTTTCTCAACTGTCCAGTGGATCTCCTGGGATTCCGTCCCGTAGTCCATCATATGTGTATATCCGAAGGATCTCCCGGGTTACCGTCCCGTAGTCCAACTATCAATGTGCAGGGGGATTTATCGGGAATCTAACCCGCAGTCACAAAGTAAAAGTGCATGGGGATCTACCGGGAACCGAACCCATAGTCCCAAAGTAAACAAACAAGGGGGGAGCTACCGGAATCCCACATCTGTAGTCCCAATGTAAATGCGCAATCACAACCAGAAGGTACACGGAAACGAAGTACAAAAAGACAAGCAACAGATAGTACTGACCTAGCATGCTTCACGTAGTACAGTTAAGGCAGCTTAAGCAATTAGGCAAGTTAAATCAACTAAACATGCTTTCCTAATCTAGCACAAGTTATAATTTCAAGTAGAATAAAGCAAATATGGAAGGAACTCAATCTCAATATCTTAAGAAAAACCGGGTTTTCCAACAATTGGCTCAAGTACACGCCCGTCACCTCGCGTACAAGGCACTCAAATCAACAAATAACAAATCCTAAGGGAAAGGTCCCCCACACAAGGTTAGACAAGCCACTTACCTCGAACCGGCTCAATATCAATAGAAACCACGCCTTTGCCACGAGTATCCGACTCCAAATGGCCCAAATCTATTCAATTCAATTACACATCGTAAACAATATTGCAAACAGCTGATTCCACTATTAAATTTAGAGCTAGGGCGCGAAAATAGGTAAAATCACCAAAATGCCCCTCCAGCCATCGTCTCGGAATCGAATAATTTTTACGTTTTCAGAACCCTCGTACTCTCACGAGTCTAACCATATAAAAATCTCCCAAATCGGAGGTCAAATGACCCCTCAAAACCCCATAGATAGGTCTAAGAAATTTACCCACTTCCCATTCAAAAACATGAAATTAAAGGGTAAATTTGCGATTAGATTAATGGGTTTTAGTCATAGGAGAGTAAAGAATCGTTACCCGGTGATTGCCCTTGAAAAACCCTTGAAATTGCTCCCAAATCCGAGCTCCAAACCTTGAGTTCTGATAAAAAAAATGGCAAAACCTCGTTTTTGAAATGTTAAGTACTGTTCAGGAGTCTAAAGCATCGCGAACGCGATAGGAAGCACGCGTTCGCGAAGAAGGAAAATATCAGGGCCCAAAAATGCCCTTCGCGATCGCGAAGGGAGGAGCGCGAACGCGAAGGCCAGGGGATCAAGAACTACGCGAACGCGACAAGGCTTACGCGAACGCGGTGGAGGAAATAGTGAAGCTACACGGACGCGGGTGATCTTATGCGAACGCGAAGAGGAACGGGCCCCCCTCTCCAGGCTTACACTACGCGAACACGGGAGAGTGGCCGCGAATGCGATGAGAGGATGGCTACTACTACGCAAACGCGGTGCCTTCTTCGCGAACGCGAAGAAGGAATTCAGACCTGCAACTTTCTGCAACATTTCCAAACTTCAAATTGCTCGGATGAGCATCCGAAACACACCCGAGGCCCTCGGGACCTCAACCAAGCCTACGGACATATCCCATAACATCATTCAAGCTTGTACCAATCCTTAAACACTAAAACAACGCCGGAAGCCACGAATTAAATCAAAGATTCTAGCCTAAGAACTTCAAATTCCAACAAAACACACTTTCGATCAAAAACCAAACCAAAACCTCGCCCGAATGACCTGAAATTTCGCACAACACATCCCAAATGACATGACGGAGGTACTGCAACTTCTGGAATTCCAATCCGACCCTGGATCAAAAACTCACTATCGATCGGAAACTTCAAAAAATCAAACTTCGGCATTTCAAGCCTAAATGAGCTACGAGCCTCCAAAATACATTCGAACACGCTTCCCAACCCCGAAATCACCTAACGGAGCTAACGGAACATCGGATTTCCATTCCGAGGTCTTCTTCACACTATTCCGATTACGGACCAGTTTTTTAATTCTTAAGCTCTCATTTAGGGACTAAGAGTCCCAAAACACTCCGAATCCAACACCGAACGTCCCGGGCAAACCTAAAATAGCAGAAATGAACTTAGGGGAAGCAGTTAATGGGGATCGGGGCGTTAAATTCCAAAAACGACCGGCCGGGTCGTTACATCCTCCTACACTTAAACATTCGTTCATCCTCGAACGAGCATAGAGAACATACCTGAAGAAGTGAAAAGATGAGGGTACTGGCTGCGCATATCCTGCTCGGTCTCCCAAGTCGCCTCCTCGGCCGGCTGACCCCGCCACTGAACCTTCACTGAAGCTATGTTCTTTGACCTCAACTTCCTGATCTACCTGTCCAAAATAGCCACTGGCTCCTCAACATGGGATAGATCCTTGTCCAACTGGACTGAACTGAAATCCAACACGTGCGACGGATCACCGTGATACCTCCGGAGCATCGAAACATGAAATACCGGATGAACTCCAGCCAAGCTAGGAGGTAAGGCAAACTCATAGGCAACCTCCCCAACTCGCCTCAAGATCTCAAAAAGGCCAATAAACCTCGGACTCAGCTTCCCTTTCTTTCCAAACCTCATGAGGCCCTTCATAGGCGAGACCCGAAGCAGAACCCGCTCACCAACCATATATGAAACATCACGAACCTTCCTGTCCGCGTAACTCTTCTATCTAGACTGGGCTGTACGGAGTCTGTCCTGAATCACCTTGACCTTCTCCAATGCATCCTGAACCATCTTTGTACCCAATAGCCTGGCCTCACCCGGCTCAAACCAACCCACCAGAGATCTACACCTCCTGCCATATAAAGCCTCATACGGCGCCATCTGAATGCTGGACTGATAACTGTTGTTATAAGCAAACTCCGCCAATGGCGAGAAATGATCCCAAGACCCTCCAAACTCCATCACGCACGCACGGAGCATGTCCTCAAGAATCTGAATAGTGCGCTCGGACTGTCCGTCCGTCTGGGGGTGAAATGCTGTGCTCAACTCCACCCGAGTGCCTAACTCCTGCTGCACAGCTCTCCAGAACCGCGGTGTAAACTGAGTACCTCTGTCTGAAATGATAGAAACTGAAATACCATGCAAACGGACGATCTCCCTGATATAAATCTCCGCCAACCGCTCCGATGAATAAGTGGTACACACAGGAATGAAATGAGCGGACTTGGTCAGCCGGTCCACAATAACCCAAATGGAATCAAACTTCTTCAAGGTCCGTGGAAGTCCAGATACAAAATCCATGGTGATGCGCTCCCATTTCCACTCCGGAATCTCTATCTGCTGGAGCAACCCACCCGGGCGCTGGTGCTCATACTTCACCTGCTGGCAGTTGAGGCATCTAGACACATACCAACTATATCCTTCTTCATCTGCCTCCACCAGTAGTGCTGGCTCAGGTCCTGATACATCTTCGCGGCACCCGGATGGATGGAATACCGCGAACTATGGGCCTCTGCTAGAATCAACTCTCAAAGGCCATCAACATTAGGCACACAAATCCGACCCTGCATCCTCATTACTCCATCATCTCCAATGGTCACATCTCTGGCATCCCCACGCTGTAACCTATCCTGAAGGACAAGCAAATGGGGGTCATCATACTGCCGCTCCCTGATACGGTCAAATAGGGAAGACCGGGAAACCACACAGGCTAGAACCCGATTGGGCTCCGAAAGATCCAATCTCACGAACTGGCTGGCTAAGGCCTGAACATCCATCTCCATAGGCCTCTCTGAAGCTGGTAAGTATGCCAAACTCCCCAAACTCTCCGCCCGGCGACTCAAGGCATCCGCTACCACATTGGCCTTGTCCGGGTGATAAAGAATAGTAATATCATAATCCTTTAACAACTCTAACCATCTCCTCTGAATTCAGGTCCTTCTGCTTAAGCAAGTGCTGCAAACTCCGATGGTCAGTATAGATCTCACAAGGCACCCCGTACAAATAATGGCGCCAGACCTTTAAAGCGTGAACAATAGCAGCTAACTCAAGATCGTGGACAGGGTAGTTCTTTTCATGCACCTTCAACTGTCTGGACGCGTAGGCAATCACCCTACCGTCCTGCATCAACACCGCTCCAAGTCCAACCCGTGAGGCATCACAATAAACTGTATAAGACCCCGAACCGGTAGGCAACATCAAGATAGGGGCTGTAGTCAAAGCTGCCTTGAGCTTTTAAAGCTCGCCTCGCACTCCTCTGTCTACTGAAATGGGGCACCCTTCTGGGTCAATCTAGTCATAGGGATAGCAATCGATGAAAATCCCTCCACAAAACGACGGTAGTAACCCGCCAAGCCAAGGAAACTGCGAATCTCTATAGCTGAGGACGGCCTGGCCAACTCTGCACGGCCTCTACCTTCCTCGGATCCACCCGAATACCCTCGCTAGAAATCACATGGCCTAAGAATGCCACAGAACTCAGCCAAAACTCACATTTTGAGAACTTTGCATATAACTTTTTCTCCCTCAAGATCTATAGCACGGTCCTCAGATGCTGCTCATGATCTTCCCGACTCCGGGAATACACCAGAATATCATCAATAAAAACAATCACGAACGAGTCAAGATATGGCCTGAATACACTGTGCATCAAATGCATAAAAGCTGCGGGGGATTAGTCAGCCCAAAAGACATAACAAGGAACTCGTAATGACCATACCGAGTCCTGAAAGCAGTCTTCGGGATATCTGGCTCCCGAATCTTCAACTGATGGTAACCTGAGCGCAAGTCAATCTTAGAGAACACTTGTGCGCCCTAAAGCTGGTCAAACAGATCGTCAATGCAAGGCAAAGGATAACGGTTCTTCACTGTAACCTTGTTCAGCCGGCGGTAATCAATACACATGCGCATGGAACCATCCTTCTTCTTCACGAACAAAACAGGAGCACCCCACGGTGAAACACTGGGTCGAATAAAACCCTTACCAAGCAATTCCTGTAACTGATCCTTCAACTCCTTCAACTCAGGAGGAGCCATACAATACGGAGGAATGGAAATGGGCTAAGTGCCCGACAACAGATCAATGCCAAAATCAATGTCTCTATCAGGCTGCATGCCCGGAAGATCGGCTGGAAATACATCGGGATAATCCCGTACCACTGGAACAGAATCAACAGAAGGGGTATCAACACTAACATCTCTCACATAAGCCAAATACGCGACACACCCCTTCTCAACCATGCGCTGAGCTCTAAGGAAAGAGATAACTCTACTGGGAGTGTGATCAAAAGTACCACTCCACTCAATACGCGGAACACCTGGTATAGCCAGCGTCACGGTCTTGGCGTGACAATCAAGAATAGCAAAGTGGGGCGACAACCAGTCCATGCCCAAAATAATGTCAAAATCCACCATACCGAGTAATAATAAGTCTGCTCTGGTCTCAAAACCACGAATAGTAACCAAACATGACCGATAAATGCGGTCCACAATAAGAGAATCTCCCACAGGAGTAGAAACATAAACGGGGGCACTCAAAGAATCCCGAGGCACACCCAAATAAGGAGCAAAGTAAGAAGACACATAAGAGTAAGTAGAGCCCGGATCGAATAGAATCGATGCCTCTCTGTGACAAACCAGAATAATACCTGTAATGACGGAGTCGGAGGCAACAGCCTCAGTACGAGCAGGAATAGCATAATATCTGGCCCGGCCCCGCTCTCGAGGGCGACCTCTATCTCCCCGACCTCCGCCCCTAGCCGGCTGGGCAGGTGGGGTAGCTGCTGGAGCTGTGATCATGGCCTGAGAACTCTGAGGAGCACGCTGCGGCTGAGCAGCCTGTGAAGATGCACCCCTACCAAGTCTGGGGCAGTCCCTAACCATGTGGTGTGTATCACCACACTCAAAACAAGCTCTGGGAGGTCGCGGTGGTTGTGACTGGCTGGGACTAGGCCTGCTGGGCTGCCCTCTGGAAGCACCCCGCGCAGGAGGCGCGCTAGAAACTGGGGGTGCATAATAAGGCTCCTGAAGTGGAGGTGGAGCTGGAGTACTGCCGGCTGCTGGTAAAGCTGAATGTACAGGGCGACCAGAATAACCTCTACCATAACGACCTGCTGATGAGGTACGGGCACCAGAGTAGTGACCCGACTCTCGAGACCTCTTGGCCTCCCTCTCTCCTTGCTCCCTGGCGAGCATACCCTCAATCCTCCTAGCAATGCTCACTACCTGCTGATAAGGAATGTCCATCTCAACTAGCCATGCT
>NW_017670740.1:328576-332237 GCF_001879085.1 Nicotiana attenuata
CGAACGCGAAGAAGGAATTCAGACTTGCAACTTTCTGCAACATTTCCAAACTTCAAATTGCTCGGATGAGCATCCGAAACACACCCGAGGCCCCCGGGACCTAAACCAAGCCTACGGACATATCCCATAACATCATTCAAGCTTGTACCAATCCTTAAACCACCTAAAACAACGCCGGAAGCACGAATTAATCAAAGATTCTAGCCTAAGAACTTCAAATTCCAACAAAACACACTTTCGATCAAAAACCAAACCAAACCTCGCCCGAATGACCTGAAATTTCGCACACACATCCCAAATGACATGACGGAGGTACTGCAACTTCCGAAATTCCAATCCGACCCTCGGATCAAAAACTCACTATCGGACCGGAAACTTCAAAAATTCAAACTTTGGCATTTCAAGCCTAAATGAGCTACGAGCCTCCAAAATACATTCCGAACACGCTCCCAACCCCGAAATCACCTAACAGAGCTAACGGAACCATCGGATTTCCATTCCGAGGTCTTCTTCACATTGTCCGATTACGGACCATTTTTCAATTCTTTAAGCTCTCATTTAGGGACTAAGCGTCCCAAAACACTCCGAATCCCAACACCAAACGTCCCGACAAACCAAAATCGTAGAAATGAACTTAGGGGAAGCAGTTAATGGGGGATCGGGGCGTAAATTCCAAAAACGACCGGCCGGGTCGTTACAACTACAGCAAATGAAGACAGAATAGTTTGGAAGCATCACAGTAAAGGCATCAACACAGTAAGTCTGTTTATATAGTCTTCAATGATACTGGACAACAGATCATTTGGCCTAAGAAGCATATGTGGTAAGTTAAATTCCATAAAAGGTAGCTGCTTTCTCTTGGTTGGTTGTTGAAGATGCATGTTTAACTCAAGATAATTTGAGGAATACAACTGTGCTCAAATGCCATTTATGTGAACGAGCATTAATCATCTTTATACACTGTGAAGTCAGTAATCAACTATGTCAACTATTTCTAAGTTTGAAAGGAATCAAATGCATTATGCCAAAGTCTATGGAACCACATGGGAGGG
The DNA here is from genome assembly GCF_001879085.1 of Nicotiana attenuata. Classification (NCBI taxonomy): domain Eukaryota; kingdom Viridiplantae; phylum Streptophyta; class Magnoliopsida; order Solanales; family Solanaceae; genus Nicotiana; species Nicotiana attenuata. The sequence continues at coordinate 329,629 of NW_017670740.1, forward strand.
ACTGTGAGGCAGAAGAGATGATGGTGAACAATTCCTGATTAATGTTCACATATTGCTAAATACCATTTTGTGCACACATCATTCTGAAATCAAAATTGTATCAAGCAAGCAAATACAGGAAATCAAGGAGCTATAGCTAGTTATTCGCCAGACTCAAAACTTTGACAGTACAAAGAACCAGTTGGGAAACCATGAAAACGAAGGAAAGCCCCTAAAGACACATTATCAGAGTATATATGGTAGAATCAACTTAATGGGAAAAAATTTGCTGTGAACTTACTGACAAAGATGAGGTTCATCTATTAAGTATGTTCGAAATTTAAAAATTTGTAAACCGCACACCGACCAAATAACCGATTAAATCGAAAATCGAACAATCGAAAAAAATATCAAGAAAAATGAAGACCCATTACAACTAACATCACATTTCACGGTTTTGAGTGAAATACCAAACATGCAATCATCAAAAGGTCTAAAATTTCAGAAAGAAGTTTTCAACTTACCAGCGAAAGAGCAGTCGACACTGAGAAAGAGCTTTAGGCGATGGCTATTCAAGAAAAATTACTTCTGATTCCTGCATATTTTCAAATGGGTCAGAGAAATTAAAGGTGAAATAGAAAAAATATTCATTCTCGCTAGCTGCATGTACCTAAAAACGTAACTGTAAAAGCTATTTTTGCATTTGGAGATTCAATTGTGGATCAAAAATCAAATCAAAATCAAAATCAAAATTAGGGATTTGCTAGTACCCCAATTATCTCGATAATCAAAGCATAAACCTAAAAGCAAATCGAAAGCTACAGCCTTAACAAGCACAGTAAAGAAGAACCCAGAATTATTTTTAGGATTTGTAGATTAAGATTTAAAGACCAAAACCCCAAAAATCAGAAACAAAAGAAAATTAAGTAAAAAACTTACTAATATGAGAATATAAGTAAAGACCGATAAAGTATCTACCTTAAAGTTTTGTATTGCAAATGTCGGCAACCACTTCAACGTTTTGCAGAAATCACTTGGCATGTCCCCTCTTCTTTTTAAGGTTTAGTTGTTACACGTAAATATAAGTACAGCTTGGGAAAATTAGTTTTAACAAACTTGTGATTCAGTCTTTAAGGTAGATACTTTATCAGGCTTCACCGAAATTGAAAGCTCGGATCAGAAAAACCCAGACTTATTTTTAGGATTCAAACGCATACCTAATTTGAGAATATAACTTCTGATTACGGCTTTGGGTATCGGTTTACATTTGAGATTTGAGGATAGATTCAAGAGATTTGAGGAAACTGGATGGATAATTTTTAATAAGAGTGGAAGAAAACCCCTTTTGTTGAGAGAGATTGAGGGAAGCTGCAGAAGTATCCGTTGTTTGTTCTCTGTAAAGGTGTTTTAGTTTTCTTTCTTTGTCTTCTTTTTATTTAATTAATGTTAAGTGAATTTTTTTTTAACTATAGTAGCGACCTAGTCGCTCCAAAAGACCTACAGGGGCGATATTTTTTAAGTCACTACTAAAATATTGGAGCCAAATTTTATTTGATAGCGGGAACTGAAAATTCAGGATTTAGTGGCACATATTAGAGGCGACCTAAGAAAGTCACTACTAAAAATAAACCTTTTGTAGCGACTTTTAGAGTCGCCACAATAAATATGATATTTGTAGCAATAAATAAAGTCGCCACTAAATATTGCCACTAAAGGACAGATTTCTTGTAGTGTCAAAAACGACCAGCTATATACCATATATATATAGAGCTGCGTTTTTTAGGTCAAAACACTTTTCCAAAACCTGTTAGGTTTTCTTCTTCCACCAAGGAAAGGTTTCCTTTTCCTATTATTCAGGCACAGTAGGGACCACAGAATTTAATTAACAAAGCTTCCTATTATGGAATTAATTTAGAAATTTGAAATTAATTTCTACCATAATAAATTACGAATTATTCCACTAAAAATTTGTAATTGCACTCCTTAGTTCAATTTCGAAATTCTTCCATAAAACCTTATTTAACTCCCCATGTTAAAATTCAGATACTAATCAATCAAATTAAATTACTGACTATTTAATTTATTGATTACTTCCTTTAGACTTACACTTAACTTATTTCATGTGTCGGATACAAAATCCACCGGCCGGGTTTACACATGAAAACTTATAAGCTTTCATAAAGGAGTATCATCAATCTCAAAACCGTGACATGGATTCCATCAACTAATTATTACTTCGCCAATGTATATCATTATTATCCAATTTACCAGGCTTATTTACTCACGAAAGAATCTTGCCTTTTAATAAATCAAAACAACAAGTGACATACACAGCTAATAATAATTATATCAGGATTAAGAGTATAAGTACATTAAATGGACTAGAGAAATTATTTTATAAAATCAGTATAAAATATTTATCTCTACTTGATCCGTTCAATACATACAAAATTTATTAGCACAAGAAGTTGGAATTAGACCTATTCCCATAATCAAGATAAATTACATTTAATCTTGTACTACAACCATTCCGATGATTTGTCCAGTTCCTTCATTAGATTGTGAACATTAACTTTTATGTCTTACAAGAACCGATGATTTAATCTTCCGTGTATAAGCTAAACTCTATA
>NW_017670740.1:332469-401793 GCF_001879085.1 Nicotiana attenuata
ATTAAGTTATTTTATTTATAAATAAAATACATAGGTAAAAATATATTATATAGTATATAATATAGAAGGTATTACATAAATAAGAAGGTTTATATAATATCAAGGGCATAATAGACTTTTGAAGTAAAAATGTGACTTTTGTGATAACTAGAGCAAAGTAAAATAATTTTTTTGTGTAACAAAAGAAAGAAAAGTGATTTTTGTGTAATGAACACAAAGTTGAATGATTTTTACGTAACAAAAAAAAGAAAAGTGACTTTTGGTAACAAACACAAAAATTCAATGACCATGGATAAAATTATCTCACTATTTTTGTTAGGTTGATGAATTAATTTTATCCATGGTCATTGAATTTTTTGGTTTGTTATTTTTCTTTTTTTTGTTACGTAAAAATCATTTAGCTTTGTGTTCATTACACAAAAGTCACTTTTCTTTCTTTTGTTACACAAAAATCATTACTTTGCTCTAGTTATCACAAAAGTCACATTTTTACTTGAAAAGTCTATTATGCCCTTGATATTATATAAACCTTCATATTTATGTAATACCTTCAATATTATATACTATATAATATATTTTTACCTATGTATTTTATTTATAAATAAAATAACTTAATATTATTTTATTTATTATTTTTATAATATGTTCTTATATTTAATTTTTTTCTTAACGCTAAATTTTCAAGATATATTAGTAGCGTTATTAAATTTGGGAAAGACCGTCCAAACAAATTGATCAAAATTGGCCGGTAATGGCAAATAACCATCAAAAATGCGACCATTAACGTGTGGTCGGTATTTTGAAAGTCGGAAGGGCATACCGACCAAAGTTGGTCGGTCAATTAAATTCAAAAAAAAAATGAATTGCTAGAAAAAAGTTATTTTATAACGCTACTAATATATCTTGAAAATTAACGTTAAGAAAAAATTAAATATTCGAATACATTATAAAAATAATAAATAAAATAATATTAAGTTATTTTATTTATAAATAAAATACATAGGTAAAAATATATTATATAGTATATAATATAGAAGGTATTACATAAATATGAAGGTTTATATAATATCAAGGGCATAATAGACTTTTCAAGTAAAAATGTGACTTTTGTGATAATTAGAGCAAAGTAAAGTGACTTTTGTGTAATGAACACAAAGTTAAATGATTTTTATGTAACAAAAAAAAAGAAAAGTGACTTTTGGGTAACAAACACAAATGTTCAATGACCATGAATAAAATTAACTCTCAATTGATACTCGTAAAGAAATTTACGTATAATTAGCTTACAAATGAGCTGATAATATAACATACTGTTTTTGCAGCGTGTGTAAAATTTAAAATCTTATATTTTATGTAAATAATTTGAAATACCAAGCAGTCCCCTACCTACCCAGGTAGGTGACAATCGCACTATACCTAATATCTTTGCTTCACCATATGTTTAACTAAAGCGAGTACCTAAAAGAATAAACCAACAGCTTACTTATGATAAAAAATGGTTGTAAACTAACCGTTGAACGAACGAACTTATGATCCTTGGCTTTTGCCAAGAGAGACATATGCCCCTTCAAGTGTTTTAAGGTCATTATACGATAATCGTAATTTTTCCAAATAATCTATACAGATATACTATTTAATGCTCTCTCTCTCTTTTTCTTTATTTTTTGTCGTTGTTGCCTGTTGGATTCCTTACTTTGGGCTTATGTCATCCACGAGTAGAAGAGAACATGCAAAACAAGGAGCTTTGACTTAGATCCTTGGAGGGATGGAGAGATCTTGGTTTCCGCATAATGTACAAGTATACGACCAAACCTCATTAGGGCTAAAATTAGAACGTAAATATCTTTTATACGGTTAATATGTATTTGTTATAGAAGATTAACGGTTGCACCCCACAATGGGTTCTACTTTATTAAATTATTATGTGTTTTCGAAACATCACAAGTAGAGTTTTTTTTTGAGGAGAATCACTTGGTGCGGGACCTCCCGTGTGATGTCAGGTGATGTTCAACAACTCAGGGAGAAAATGTTGAAAAGCGCTAATAATGCAAGACCTCTTTTCTCCTTACACGCACTAGAAAAAGTGTTTGTCTCATTTTTTATGTTACTAATTATAATTACTATCGATAGTTGATATTCCTTTTGTCCCGTTTTATATGAAAAGGTTTGAAGTACTATAATCAAAATAACTAATTTTTTTGTGTAAATTCTGACATAGGTTCGTCAAGTTTTTAAAATAAAATTTAAAAATATGAATATTAGGTGAAAAATACTCTAAGTCAACATAGTTAGTAAGTCAAGTCAGATAAAAAATATTTGACTTCCAAAATATATGTACCATCTTCATATAAAATGATTTTTAGGAAATAACAGTTACTCTCTTTTAGTGTAAATAGTGTAATAACTTTTTCTGAATAACTACCATATTTGTGAGGACTGTGGAAAGCCTTGCTAGAGTTTAGGACACCGCCTGTGTCGTAGGATTTTTTTTCTTCTCATCCTTGTACTTCAAAATACATGACTTCCAGAAATTTTGGAATTATAAAATTGATTGGCTACCTTAATTTTTACTTTGTCGGTTCAACTACCCCACCTTGTAATCTCCTCCCCATTCCTCCTATAAAAAAAATTACACGACTCCTTTAGCGCCACTTTCTTTGTGCCTATCGCCATCTTCCTTCCTAATAATTTGTATACGGTCAAGATCGAATGCCTTCGATCCATATACTTGAATAGCCGTCTGATGTCCGAGTCCCGGTAAGATTAGGTTCGAGCTCAAGGAATCAGACCCGAGTTCGAAGGCGAAGCATGATGCATACCGAGGTCGGGCATGTTCTACCCGAAATAGTACCGTTATGGATTTGTACAGGAACGAGCTAGATTCCTGCCACGTCCCCAAAATCATGGCGCAAATTACGGAGTAGGATCGTACAATTACGTACTAGACGGTTAGACAACTGTAATAAGAATATTTCCTACTGTAAATGGAAATATTCCTTATTTAGGGTTCCCCTATTATATAAAGGAGACCCCAATCATTTGTAAGACCATCTTCTATTGAGCAAAGAATAAACTCTCTACCTTTTTGCCTGTTGTTCATCAGAATTGTCCCTTAGCTTCATTGTTCTTACTTTGATTTTATTATTTCATTGTTCTTACTGCCCTAAGCCACCTCGAGGTCACCGTCTCGAGGTCACTGCTGCTAACTAACGTTGATTTGATTCACTTCTATCTTTCATTTCTACTTCATATTTCTTAATTATTAATTGGTATTCAACTAAATCACATATCTTTAAAACCACAAATCAAGTTTAAATGTTATTGTATTTTTCGAGGTAAACAGTTTGGCGCCCACCGTGGGGCTAAAGATAATAGTGGTTATTTCTTTACTGATTCTCGTTACACACGTTGTCTTTACACTTTTTCTTTTCAAGATTTTTTGATTTTCAGGCTTGAACATGTCCAACACACAAAACGCACCCTTTCATAACAGTGAGGGTCTTAGAGAAAACAGTGGTGTAAGGGTCGGTGTACCACCCATAAACTTTGAGGGAGTGCCAAATATGGAGCTAGTTGATATCAGTTCGCATAACGCTCTAGACACGGATGCAGACACAGACCCCGTAGGGAATGCACGCAGGGAAGCTCGACCAGAGGACCAAGGAACGCCAGGAGTAGGAGATGGGGGAGTCAGTCTCCAAGTGATATTCGAGATGTTGCAGGCTCAGCAAATCGCCATCTCTCAACTCCAAAGTCAAAATAAAACCCCGGGCGTAGCTGAACATGAAAACAATCAACGTGCTGAGCCAATGCCAGAGAGATCTAATGAAAACGGCTCGGGGACTGACCCTACGATTATGAAAATGCTCGAAGAGCTCACTAAGAGGATTGAGTCCGGCGAAAAGAAAATTGAAGACAATGATAAAAAAGTGGAGAACTATAACTCCCGTGTAGACCGGATACCGGCGTCACCTCCAATTTTGAAAGGTTTAGACGCCAAGAAATTCATACAGAAACCATTCCCTTAGAGTGCGGCACCGATGACCATTCCCAAAAAGTTTTTCATGCTAGACATACCCAAATATAACGGAACAACCGACCCCAACGAGCATATTACTTCATACACTTGCGGAATCAAAGGAAATGACTTGAATGACGATGAGATCGAATCAATGTTGTTGAAAAAGTTTGGAGAAACACTATCAAAGGGAACCATGATTTGGTATCACAACTTAGCTCCTAACTCCATTGATTCGTTTGCTATGTTAGCAGATGCCTTCGTGAAAGCGCACGCCGGGGCCATAAAGGTGGCCACGAGAAAGTCGGACGTCTTCAAAATTAAGCAAAGGAACGACGAGAAGCTAAGGGAGTTCGTGTACCGATTTCAGATGGAAAGAATGGAATTATCACCGGTCTCCGTTGACTGGGCAGTGCAGGCCTTTATGCAGGGTCTGAACAAAAGGAGTTCGATCGCTTCTCGGCAGTTGAAGTAGAACTTGATTGAATATCCAACTGTGACATGGTCGGATGTGCACAATCGTTATCAGTCAAAGATCAGGGTCGAGGACGACCAGTCGGGAGTCCCCTCGGGTTCAGTGTATCCTAACAGATTTGCAGCCAAGCCCCCTAGGGACATAGACTAGGAATCGAGATTCAACAAAGACCGGTATCAGCCAAATGCCAATCGAAGGAACAGCGGCCCGAGCCGCTACACTCCCCGGAGTGATCGAAGAAACGATCGAGGTCAAAGCTCTCAGGGACTCATGAGCAAAAGCGGATTTGACAAGCACTCCGACCCCGCAGAAGCTCTCGGTTATCAGAATACAACTTTAGCATCGATGTTTCAGGGATTATCTCCGCTATCGGGAGAATTAAAGACACCAAGTGGCCCAAGCCAATACAGGCCGATCCTTCTCAAAGAAACCCGAACTTGATGTGCAAGTATCATGGTACATATGGCATCGGACAGAAGATTGCAGACAACTAAGGAAAGAAGTGGGTCGCTTATTTAATGAGGGTCACCTTCGAGAATTCCTAAGTGATCGGGCAAAGAATCACCTCATGGAGAGAGATGCAAGGAGAAACGAACAAGAAGAACCACAACATGTGATCCACATGATCATTCCACATGATCATTGGCGGAGTTGACGTCCCTCAACGACCCATGATCAAGCGTACCAAAGTATCGATCACCAGGGAAAACCGGACTCGGAGTTATGTGCCTGAGGACGTCTTATCATTCGATGACGAGGAAGAAGAAGGCATATCCCAGCCTCACAACGACACCCTGTTAATCTCTATCCTTTTGAATAAAATTCAAGTTAAACGTGTTTTAGTGGGTCCAGGTAGTTCAGGAAATATAATTAGATTGAGGGTCGTGGAACAACTCGGCCTACAAGATCAGATTGTACCTGCATCCCGGGTCCTGAATGGCTTCAACATGGCAAGCGAAACAACAAAGGGTGAGATCATCTCGCCAGTAAACGTATCCGGGACCATACAAGATACAAAGTTCCATGTCATTGAAAGTGATATGAGGTATAGCGCACTCCTCGGAAGACCATGGATACACAACATGAGGGAAGTGCCTTCAACTCTTCACCAGATGATGAAGTTCCCGATAGGGGAAGGGATAAAAACGGTCTACGAGGAGCAACATGCTGCAAAGGAGATGTTTGCGATCGAGGAAGTATGACCGATTCCAGAGCCTCCGACCTCGGAGAAGTCGAGTCCTAAAGATAAGCAGGCAGCCAAATAGCAATTACCGCCTCCAGCCTCGATGGAGTCAAAGCAGCAGGTGATCGAAGACGTAGATGAGGATTTCCTTACTCCTCGAACCTTCGTTGTTCCCGAAGAATCTGATGCGACAAAATCAACTATCGAGGAACTGGAGCAGGTCATTTTGATCGAGTACAAGCCCGAGAAAAAGGTATACCTGGGAACGGGACTAACCCCCGAACTCAGGAAAAAACTCATTCAATTTCTTATTGATAATATGGATTGCTTTGCTTGGTCCCACTTAGATATGACAGGGATCCCGCCAGAAATCACCACACATATGTTGAGCATCGATCCCAGGTTCAAACCAGTAAAGCAAAAGAGGAGGCCTCAGTCCGAGGTAAAGCATGCCTTCATAAAAGATGAGGTAACCAAACTCCTTAAAATAGGATCCATTCGGGAGGTAAAGTATCCCAAATGGTTAGCAAACGTATTTGTAGTTCCTAAAAAAGGAAATAAGCTTAGAATGTGTGTAGATTATAAGGACTTGAACAAAGCATGTCCGAAAGATTCTTTCCCATTTCCAAACATCGACTGAACGATCGATGCCACGGCTGGCCACGAGATCGTAACCTTTCTCGATGCCTACTCCGGGTACAATCAAATTCAGATGAACCCGGAGGACCAGGAAAAGACTTCATTTATAACTAAGTTTGGAACTTATTGTTACAACGTAATGCCGGACTAAAAAACACAGGAGCTACATACCAACGCCTAGTTAACAAAATGTTCGAAGAACAAATAGGTAAAACAATGGAAGTCTATCTTGATGACATGTTGGTTAAGACCCTGCGCGCAGAGGACCATTTAGTACATTTGCAGGAAATGTTTGCAATTTTGAGGAAATACAAAATGAGGCTTAACCCGAAGAAATGTGCCTTCGGAGTTGGCTCGGGGAAGTTCTTCGGCTTCATGGTATCAAATCGGGGTATCGAAATCAATCCCGATAAAGTCAAGGCTATCGAGGATATTACGATCGTGGATAGTGTGAAGGCCGTGCAAAGGCTAACATGGCGAATAGCTTCCTTGGGTCGATTCATCTCGAGATCGTCGGATCGGAGTCACCGGTTCTTTTCCTTGCTCAAAAAGAAAAAGGATTTCGCATGGACCCCAGAATGTCAACAAGCCTTGGAAGAATTAAAGCCATATCTGTCGAGCCCGCCTTTGCTTCACACCCCGAAGGAAGATGAAAGGCTTTATCTATACTTTGCAGTATCCGAGATAGCGGTAAGTGGGGTACTAGTTCAAGAAGAGCAAGGTACGCAATTTCCTGTTTATACGTGAGCCGAACTCTAGGAGATGCTAAAACTAGGGACCTTCACTAAGAAAAATTAGCACTTGCACTGATAATCGCATCTCGAAAGTTAAAACCATATTTTCAATGTCATCCTATATGTGTATAAACCACTTACCCCCTTCGAAACATTTTGCACAAGCTCGAACTATCGGGCCGATTGGCCAAATGGGCATCGAACTTAGCGGGTATGATATTGAATATCAACCCCGAATGACCATCAACTCTCAAATCCTAGCTGACTTCGTGGCCGATTTTATGCGAACCCTCGTACCTGAAGTAGAGAAAGAACTCCTGCTGAACTCGGGCACAGCATCGGGGGTGTGGACCCTTTTCACGGACGGTGCCTTGAATGTGAAGGGGTCCGGGCTCGGCATTGTCTTGAAACCACCCACAGGTGATATTATTAGGCAATCTATCAGAACTCCAAGATTAACTAACAATAAGGCCGAGTATGAGGCCATGATTGCATGTCTTGAGCTAGCTAAAAGCTTGGGAGCAGAAGTCATCGAGGCCAAGTGTGACTCTCTATTAGTCATAAACCAAGTAAACAAAAGCTTCAAGGTTGGGGAAGACAGAATGCAACGGTACTTGGATAAGCTACAGGTAACTTTACACCGCTTTAAGGAATGGACTCTGTACCATGTGCCTCGAGAGCAAAATAGTGAAGCCGACGCACTTGCTAATCTGGGATCCTCGGTTAAAGAAGATGACATCGTCCCGGGAGCTATTGTCCAATTATCAAGGTATGTGGTTGAAGAGGGTCATGCCAAGATAAATTCAACAAGCCTAAAATGTGATTGGAGGAATAAATATATCGACTATTTGAAGAATGGAAAACTCCCATCGGACCACAAAGAATCGAGGGCCTACGAGCCAAGATTGGAGGTTTGCATTGGACGAAGATGGAACACTGTATAGGAGAACGTTCGATGGGCCATTGGCAGTATGTTTGGGGCCAGGAGACACCGATTACGTCCTTCGAGAAATCCATGAAGGCACTTGTGGGAATCACTCCGGCTCCGAGTCTTTGATTCGCAAAATTATCAGAGCAGGTTACTATTGGAATAGCATGGAAAAGGATACCAAGGAATTCATCAGAAAATGTGATAAGTGTCAACGATTCGCACCAATGATCCATCAGCCTGGGGAACAACTTCGGTCCTATCCCCATGGCCTTTTATGAAATGGGGAATGGATATAGTCGGCCCTCTACCAATGGCCCCAGGTAAAGCTAAATTTATTGTCACGCCCCAACCTCAGGAGGCGCGACCGGCGCTCAATCGAGTGAACCCAACTGAGTAAGCCTTTTTAACACTTTCTACCCAACTCAATACGATTAAGAAAACCATGCTTTCATTTATTTAGACAATAGCAAAAATCGTACATTCGACATTGTTAATTCATTTCCATATCACAAACCTTAAACCATGGTTAAGTTTTTAAGATTTCATAAAGTTGCAGTTTAGAAGAACTAGAGTTTAGAATTACTATGCAGTACATTGACCCATCCGACATCCGAGCATAACCCACACAAACGTCTACGGAGCTTCTAAGGATACAAAAGACTATTATGACAATGCCGGCAACAAGGCCCCGGCTATACCTCAAAAGTGGAAGTCTACAACAAAAGATGTACAATATAACCCCTTGAAGGAGAAAGGGGCTCACCAAGACTTTGAGAGGAGGATACTCCGTTACGCGCGATCGGCAGTGTCCGCTATGGAGCCACCTACATTCATTCAAAAATGTAGCGTCCCCGGCAAAAGGGACGTTAGTACCATGGAATAGTACTAGTATGTATAACTAAACATCATCCTGTTAGAAAGAACAACCATACAATAGTAAAAAGAAATCATAAGGACTACAAAGCTTCAAACAATCATCACGTTAGCAATATAAAAGGTTCACATAGTTTCCGTAATTTTAGGTTAGGGCATTCCATATTGTTGCATCATCATTCACAATACCACCGCTTTCTTGAGCGGAGTCTGATCACGGCCTGATCGGCTAAGCCGTCTTACTAAGACGTTACCCTTATTTCATTCTCACTTTCCAGTTTCAATTATCAATACAATACCACCATGTGTGTGTAGCATGGCGTCCGATCACGGCCCGATCGGCTAAGCCGTCTTGCCAAGACGTTACCCTTTTCCGTTAATCATCTCACTTCAATTTTTGATTTCACATGTATTAGTTCATCGACACTTGGGGCCACAATTACCACATCATACTTGGCACTAGGCCACATTCCATAACTCACGTGTAACATTATTCCCATCTTCAACTTTAACCTTGCCATTTAAGATCATAGGCACGTACAAAAGCGATTCAAGTCATAAGCATAGAGAGGAATTCATCTAGTTTGGCATATTAATCACAATGTAACCTCGACTTGAAATTTAGGCATTTAGCACATAGCTCATGTTCTCCACACATCCTCAATTTTACAAAGAATAGCACATTAAACACATGGAGAAGCACCTTCCACATACATTTTTACAACAACAATTCATTTGACATAACAAGTACTACATCAATCAAATTTCGGACTTACAACATTTGTACGGACACCATGGAAGCTCAATTTCTAAGAGGAGGAGGGGGGGTTTAGCCATACAGACCTCAATAGAGCTTTCCTTAAATCCTTACAATAAATGCTGGAATTTCCTAGCAACTTCGATCTATTTTATGAAAATTACAAGTTGAACCAAGAATTAGAGACATGATTAAGGTTCTAGTTTATTTGAGCATATTAGCAAGCACTAAGTGTGCATTGTGATTTTAGGACCCCTTTTGTGAAGGATTTTCATCATTTTGCACCCCAATTGCTATCTTTTTAGTTCACAACCTCTCCATACCCCATTATCTTTTATGCATGCAAGAAAACCATTTTTATACCCATGAACCCACAAGTTAATTCCTCATTCTAGTGTGAATTTCGAAACCAAAGGTTAGGGCTCAAGTTCTTACCTCCTGGGGTGAAGGCCTAGCAGCTTTACTTGAAATTCTTCAAGGGTTTAGGCAAGGATTGGGTGGGGACTTGATGAAGATCACCCTCTCTCCCTCTAGAAGTTCGTCTCTCACTCCATTTGCAGTAAAATAGCATAAAGGGGGTCTAATGGGGTGTTTTTAATGGGATGGGGTCGGGTTTTAAAAGTTGAAAATATGAGCCCCGACACAGTCTGTGATCGCATATGCGATCGCATAATGGACATGCGGCCCGCAAAAGGGACCGCAAAAATTACTTCAAGAACCTGAACAAACTGCCAGGATATGTGACAAGAATGCGGTCCGCATACCTGTTCTGCGGTCGCATAATGCACCGCAGAACTGCCCCTCGCAAAAACTCCAAAGGGATTATGCGATGACTATACGGCCCACATATTGATTATGCGATCGCATAATTGGCCGCATAGTTGACCTTAAAATTAACCATCAAACTGTCTGACTCTGCGGCGACTATGCGGTCCGCATAGCTATTATGCGACCGCATAATGGACCGCATAAACGCACTTTTCTGGAAAACATTATTCCTTAACTTTTTAATGCATAGATCAGTCCAAAGGGTCCGAACCGCGGCGAGTTTTGAGTAGAAATTTTCACGGGGCCTTACATTTATCCTTTTTGTGACTGATTATTTCTCTAAGTGGGTGGAAGCGCAGGCCTTTGAGAAGGTCCGAGAAAAAGAAGTTATTGACTTTATCTGGGACCACATCTTATGTCGATTCGGGGTACCCGCCGAGATTGTGTGTGACAACGGAAAGCAATTCATCGGTTTCAAGGTAACGGAGTTCCTCGAAGCGCATGAAATAAAGAGGATTCTATCGACACCGTACCACCCAACCGAAAACGGACAGGCCAAGTCAACAAACAAAACTATCATTCAAAACTTGAAGAAAAGACTGGATGATGCAAAGGGGAAATGGAGAGAAGTTTTACCCGAGGTCCTTTGGGCGTATCGGACCACATCAAAATCCAGTACGGGGGCCACCCCGTTCTCTCTAGTATATGGCTCCGAGGCCCTCATCCCCGTTGAAGTTGGAGAGCCCAGCGCCAGGTTTTGGCATGCATCGGAGGAGTCAAATCATGGGGCCATGAATGCCAGCCTCGAGTTATTAGACGAAAAGCGAGAAGCAGCACTCGTTTGGATGGCTGCACAGAAGCAAAGGATCGAAAGATACTACAATAGAAGAACCAACCTTCGACATTTTGTAATCGGGGACCTAGTCCTACGGAAAGTCACCCTCAATACTCCAGACCAGAATGAAGGGAAACTTGGCCCGAATTAGGAAGGACCGTACCGAGTCCTCGGAGTTATCGGTAAAGGATCTTACAAACTCAGCACAATGGAAGATCAGCAACTGCCAAACAATTGGAACATATCATTGCTCAAACGGTACTACTGCTAAGGTACGACTTTATCCTTTTCGTCCATTTGAGTTTAAAACTAACTCATTACAGGTTTTCAATCGAGGGCATACGATCTCGAAGGCATCGTATTTCTACACGAAGACCTTAGGTTTTAAAGCATGCGTTGCACTCTTTTTCCTTTAGATCAGATTTTGTCCCAAATGGGTTTTACCGGCAAGGTTTTTAACGAGGCAACAACTATGTGCTACCAAAGGAGAACTCAATAGTATTCAAGGTTCCTTTTCAATCAACCTCAAATACTGGGGGGCATCACCCGCGGAGATTATATTTTCAAGGAAAATACTTCACGCCTAAGAGGGCCTCGATAGGAAAACTTTGTAATGGGCCAAACGGTCAGATGAACCGTGTCCATATAGAATAGTCAAGCCCTTACGGCAAAGCATGTACGCATGTATCAATTATTTGAAGAAGCATTTTGTTAATATCAATAACACTTTGTTTACTATTACACGAACTCTACACTTATAATCCTACGGGAAACGGCTCAAGAGCCAAAGCATAAAAGCACCCCCGAATACGCGGGGACTGCTCAGACTTATAAGACCTCCAAAGGGGCACCTCCTAGAAATAAAGGCCAAGGCCAATAGACTCGGGGACTAACTTCTCGAACAAGTTCGGAAAGTTATCGAGACACAAGTCCAAGCGACATACCCGAAGGCTATGGCCATACTAAAGACTGCGGTCATATAAACGCTGCGGCCAAATAATGCGGCTCGGAGATGTCCGACTTCCGCTATAAATTTAAGGCCTTCAAACACTTTGTAAAAATCGGTTAAATCGGGCTACCCTCAACAAAAGCAAAATATAAAGGGCTTCGATAAATTCAGCCCCCGAAAAATCTAAGGGCCTCGATAAATTCAGCCCTCGAATAATCCAAGGGCTTCGATGACATCGGCCTTCGGAAATACCTCAAGAGGTATTCGATTGTGTTTAAACAAACGAATTACTAATAAGGTTCTGAAATGTCGAACCTTCGAAAAAACCTACGGGTGCAAAAAACACATGCTAAGGTATAATTGAATTCTCACTAAGTCTTTTAAGCTGAAATGAGGGAAATATTATATAGTCATTCGAAGAGGCCGAATCGGCCAAATTTAAAGAGCCTAAGGGCTGATATATGCCCAAGGGCCAACTTAAAGAGCCTAAGGGCCGATATATAAGAGCCTAAGGGCCAACTTTGAAAGGCTTAAGGGCCAAAAACGTATTATACGAGACTCCGCTCTCATTCAACTCGGACTCAAGAGTCCCATTATACCGAGCTCATACCAAATTGATTTATACATTGACCAATAAAAACCTAAGGTTTATTGTGTTCTGAATCCGAATCAAGACTCGGACTGATTGTTTGAATTATCGAAGTCTTCCGCAAATGAGAACAAAATAAAATTCAATACAAGTTAAGGATAGAGATAAAAGATACTTTATATTCATGAAGGGTATTTTATAGAACATATTTACAACGCCCCAGAAGGGCCCTTGCGCAAAAAAGAAAATGAAAATCTAATCTATTTTCGGGGTCACATCCCTAGAAGCGTCATCTTCAGAAACTGCACCTTCAGCAGCTCTATCTTCGGGAGCCTCCTCTCCCTCAGGAACATCTTCTTCACTTTCCCCGTCCCCGAATCCACTCACTACATCCTCATCATCGGAGGGGACAAGAAACCTGACATCGGTTTCCTACGCCTTTGCCTCGGCTATCTCCTCAGCAAGATCGAATCCCCGGGCATGAATCTTTTCGAGAGTCTCCCTCCGGGCTTGGCACTTAGCCAAATCATTGCTCCGTTTTCCCCGATCGGAGGCCTCCTTCAACTCAGCTTGAACGGCTGCAGCATCCCTTAAGTACATGGCAATGGATTTATCAGCCGCAGCCCTCGTCTTCTCAGCTTCAGCCTTAGCTTGTACAGCTTCAGCCTTGGCCTGTACAGTTTTGGCCCGGGTTCTAGCGAGCTCAGCCTCCAACTCCTCGATCTTCTTGGCCTGAGCCAGACCTTTCGCTTGAATGCCCCAGAGCTGGGTTTCAGCCGAGGCCAGTTGGGCCATAACAGCTTCTTTATCGGCGGGAAGTTGATCCATGTTCTTCTTCCACTGATGACAATCAACTTTAACTTGATCAACCTCGCTCCGGAGCTGCCCAATCATCTCTAGCTATTGCTGCAGCTGAGATATCGAAGTGTTAGCCTCCGAAGTAGGGCCAAGAAGGCCTTACTCTGTTAAAATCACAGTTACCTGCTCATTTAGCTCGGACTCGCTTTTTTGAGCTTTGGCCAATTCGGTCCGAAGATCCTTAAGCTCCTCTTCCTTTCGGCTACAGAGGAGCCTTAGAGCCTTCTCTTTGCCCGAAACTTTCTTGAGCTCGGTCTCACATTGGCTCAGCTCAACTCTGAACTTTACGATGGCTTGTACGTAGAATGAGGTATATCAGTCAATAGAAAAGAAAGAAAAAAGAAAATTGCAGTAATGAAAGTAAGTACTGACCTGGGAGAGGAGATGTTGAGCCTCTTCGAAGATGGCGGATGCATCGTTAAGGTCATTGGCATCCTCAATCCTAGCATAGCAACCGTGAAAGGGATCCTCCTCGAGGACCTTGCTTGGATCGGGCATATGCAGAGCGTTGGCTTCCTCGATTGCCCCCTCGGAATAAGTTGGCAAAGAAAGGGAGTGACCTGTTGTCGTGGCCCCAAGCTCTTCACTCGGGGCGTTCTCATTAACTTCGGGGGTCTCAGCATTTGCCCCCTCCGGTATAGTTTTCGAAGACGGAGGGACAATCTCAACCTCCGGGGACACGGAGGCCTCGCCCGCATCTTTTTTTGGAGTTTCCTCGCCACCAGACGAGGTCTCTGGGACGAAGGGCTTGGCAGCCTCGATGGGTTTCCTCGCTCGAGGCACCAGCGCCGACTGTTCATCGTCATTTTCTTCGTCACCCGGGGAATAATGGGCAGAATCAGCGCCCACTTGAGCAAACCTCTTCCGCAGCCTCCCAATAGGGGTTTTCTTATCTTGAGGGTCTTTGGGCTTCGAAACCCTCTTCCTTTTATTGTCTTTCTCCGATTTCGGAATCAAAGGCTTGATCTTCTCCCCGGGCGGGGCCGGCCTCATCTCAGATGCATCCCCAAGGCCTGCACAAATAAATATGAGTAAATTGATACCACCAGTATATAAAAAGTATTTGAATCTCGGAAAAACACTTGCCGTGGTTCTTGGCCTCCCACTGGCCCTTCGCTAATTCATGCCACTTGCGCTCATCGTAGGAAGAAGTGACAGCTAACTTTCGGACCCAATCCTCGAGGTCCGGCACCGCGAGGGGCGCGCGGGCAGTGGTTGCCAAAAGAGGGGTAAAGGTATTATTAGATGAAGAAGCAGAACATGAATAGATACCGAGGAAAGGAATTCCACTTACGATTAAAATTCCACTTCTCCGGGAACGGAATTTTGTCCCCAGGAATAACATCCGATGTTCTTAGTCTAACGAACTGGCTCAACCAGCCTCGATCTTTGGTCTAATCAGTGCTGGCAAAGATGGCTTTTGTTGTTCGACGTTGCAACTTGATGAGCCCTCGGAATAGCTGGGGCCGATACAATCAGATCAGGTGGCTGAGGGTGAATTCTAACCCCTCGGCCTTTTCGGTAAAGAAGCGCAGCATGATCACGATGCGCCAAATAGAGGGGTGAATCTGACCGAGAATGACTTCGTACATTTTGTAGAAGTCGATCACCACCGGATCGAGGGGACCTAGTGTGAAGGGATAAGTGTAAACACTTAAAAAACCCTCCACGTGGGTAGTAATGCTTTTCTCGGGGCTCGGGATCTGGATCTCGACCTCATCTTCCCAGCCGCAGTCCTTCCTCACATCCTTGATGAGCTTCTTCGATATCACGCTAATATATCGAGATGCGTGCTCAAATTGGCCTGGGACGTCGGGGGGATTTTCAATGCTAAAGTCCTTTTTGATTACACAAGGGCCTGGGGTGATTTCCTCAAGAGTTGGCGGCAACACCGGTTTGGCTGCCCGGGAAGTAGAAGAAGATGACGCTTTATCCTTTTTTGGGACCGTTTTGGAAGTTTTATCCATGTCTGCAAGCTAAAGAATACGGGTTGCATAGGGATGTGGCGTTTCTTACAAGAGCTTGGCGTTTTCCGGTGCTTAAAGAGGCGGAGGAAACGGGTGATTAGGCAAGAAGATGAAGATAGAGAAGATGTAAAGAAAGAGTAAAGTTCTTTACTCAGAAGAATCGCCTCATATTTATAGAAGGATAATGACGGTTCGGGGACGCTAGTGGCCGACCAATACTGGCGTGCATTCAATGCTTTTGGGGAAGTGGACCAACGAGACACTTCGGTCACTTCGAACGCCTGCGTCACAAAAATGACGTTATCGCTAAAGACTTCGGGAAAGCAAGAATCAAAAATGTTTCTTATCATCTTATTCTAAGAAACGCGGGGACTATCTGTATACGGTCAAGATCGAATGCCTTCGATCCATATACTTGAGAGGTCATCCGATGTCCGAGTCCGGGTAAGGCTAGGTTTGAGCTCAAGGAACCAGACCCGAGTTCGAAGGCGAAGCATGATGCATACTGAGGTCGGGCATGTTCTACCCTGAAATAGTACCGTTATGGATTTGTACCAGAACGAGCTAGATTCCTGCCACGTCCCGAAAATCATGGAGCAAATTACGAAGTAGGATCGTACAATTCCGTACTAGACGGTTAGACGGTTGTAAAAGAATATTCCCAACTATAAATGAAAATATTCCTTATTTAGGTTTCCCCCATTATATAAAGGGGACCCCAATCATTTGTAAGACCATTTTTTATTGAGCAAAGAATATACTCTCTACCTTTTTGCTTGCTGTTCATCAGAATTGTCCCTTAGCTTAATTGTTCTTACTTTGATTTTATTATTTCATTGTTCTTACTGCCCTAAGCCACCTCGAGGTCACCGTCTCGAGGTCATTGCTGCTAACTAACGTTGGTTTGATTCACTTCTATCTTTCATTTGTACTTCATATTTCTTAATTATTAATTGGTATTGAACTAAATCACATATCTTTAAAATCACAAATCAAGTTTAATTGTTGCTCGTATTTTTCGAGGTAAACATAATTCAAACTGACAAGAATTCTACTTATTTTTCTAATAATAAAAATGATGAGACGCTATGGGACATAGTTGTGATCTGGAAGTTTTAAACCAAAACAGTTGTAGTTTTTTTTTTTTTTTTTTGCTAGTTAGTAAGATCTACAAGAATATATAAACCAATATTTAGCGAACAGCAATTTGAAAAAAAAAAAATTGAAAAGAAAACTCAAAAGCTTGTGTTATTCCCTGTTAACGATATAACGGAAAAAAGAAAAAGAAAAAAAGAAAGCACATAAACACACAGGCTTAACAAATGAAAAATGTGATAATGGGCTTAGCGGAACTAAATACGATTTTCACGGACCTGTCCTATAGCAGATTGACAGCCCATTACGCATTTGCTTGATGACACCGGATTAGATTCTGAATCTATAAATGGGAAAAATGACACTGTATAACCGCTGTAAAAATAATAGCCAAAAAATATATAAAATTTGTATATTCATATATTATGTATATTATATACAAAAATTATACAAATTTATACACTTTTTCGGCTACTAGATGTAAATAGTTTCTGGCGTGGGCTAAAAGTGATAATACCCATCTAAATACTTATTAGAGAAATTTTGAGAAACCACTATATGTTTTAGTGATTATTAGCTTGCTATAGCTACCATTTACTAATTACTTCCTATAGCTATGTTTTCAGTTGTTATAGACTATATTCGATGTATTTTTGCTACTGTATTCAAGAATACAGTAGTAAAACTCAGCGAAAATCAGGGGAGTCCAGCTAAGCACAGAATGTATTCGGCTGTATTCGCGAGCTCTATTCGTGAATACAGTAACGTAATTTGCGGGGAAAAAAAGGTCTACAGTTGTTTAAAAACGGTAAGTGAATCAATTCACGCGATAGACTCCTAATATAACTCTACAAACTCAATTATAACACACAAAATTTGTATTTCCAGTTATAGAAAAGATTCTCAACCGAAAAACACCCCAAAAACAGAACAATCTTCGGAGATTCAATCCATCCTTTCTTTTTTTTTTAGTGGTATCTTTACTAAAATATTTTTTAGTGGTATCTTTATAAATAGATTTATATTGAAATTATATAATTACATTGAATACAGTTAAATACATAAAAATACATTGAATACATGAAGTGTAACAGGTTATCTATAATGCAAAAACATATGAATACATACTGCATATACATTTGAATACATATATACATCTGAATACATAAAATATATTAATTAAAAGTATATATGAATGCATTCATGGAATATAGCGAGACAGTGAATACAATGAAATACATGGAATACAGCGAGATACATTGAAATACAACAAAAAAAAGACAGTGAATACAATTAAATACATGTAATACAGCGAGATACAATGAAATACAAAGAAAAAAAGGTAACAGACTCTTCAAGTTCCTCAGCCCCAAACTCCGTCCTCAATCCACCGATATCCAGGCCGCCGCTACGTGGGGCGTCGCCGCCGGTTAAATGAAGACAGTTGTTGAAGAAGCACCAATTTAAAGGATCAAACAGGATCTAGAGACAAAACTTCTTCAGATCTCACAAGGTAAATATGAACAATCAATGCAAAATCTAAGAAAAATTTAGAATGTGTAACACAACTGTGTGAAAGAAATCGCCGGCCGGAGACACAACAAGGAAGGGGGAAAGTGGTCGCCGGTCGGATCTGTCGTTGGTGGAACACATCTCCTGGTAGGGTTTCTAAAAGTAGGGGAGGAAAAAAACAGGGGGAAAAAGAGAAGAAAGAGGAAAGAGAAAGGAGGAGAGAGGGAAGAGAAAAATAATACACATCGTATTTAATGGCTTAAAGGTAGGAAGTGGCCATAAATAGATATTTTGCTATAAAAATTAAAAGGTAGCTATAGGAGCTAATTTTTTAAAAAGGTATTTATTTATAATAAATAAGGTATCAATCTTTGCTATATGAGGTAAAATTTACTACTTATTACAACATGTCTACTTCCTGTATGTAAAAGGAACAAATTCCTTAATAAGCTCAAACGCCCAAAAAAAGCTAAATTAAAATTCCAACTTCCAGTATGTAAAAGGTACAAATTTCTATATCTATATCTATCTATCTATCTATCTATATCTATATATCTATCTATATCTATCTATCTACAATATATTAAAAACAGGAAACCCTTAATTGAAAAGTTAAAATACTTTTATACCCCTCTTATTTTTATACCCAATTTAATTTTTCTTTTATAAGAAAACTACAATAAAACTGCTGGACATAAACGAAACCACGCTTGCAAAGAGGATAAAGAAAGAACGCGAGCAAAGAGGCGCCAAACTTTGGGTCGCTTCGATTCTCTTTTCGTGGGTTTCTTTTTTCCAGATGTTATTTTCTCTTTAATCAGGACTTCTTTGTTCAAATTTAATATTTTTTCTCATTGTTCTTGACCAGATGCGGATGTACATTATATGTTGAGGGGTCACGGGCACCCGGAACCAAACTCTATGTATATTTGTAAATATTTTCAAGAAATAGTCAAATATTAGCATAAGACCCCGTATTAATCTTTATGAGCAGTGATAAGTTTATATTAAATGTCATGGTACCCCGCGGCCGGCGTATCCTGAGTCCGCCTCTGTTCTTGACGTGAGGTTTTGTTCAAATTTGTTAGTTTCCTACACAGCAAGGTGAAAGCAAAAAAATTACAAAAACTAGATACAGGAAGTTTCACATCTCGAAAATCTATCGTTTACCCGAGAAATTACTATGTAATCATAGTTCAGGTAACCCCAAATTCAGTTTTGTATTTTAATCATATATTTAATTAGACGCCTTTTGCTAGATTTTATTATGTTTACCATATTAATCTTTGGTTATTTCTACAAGTATTTTTTCAGAGTTATTCCTCAAATATATACTTCTGATTCTTTTGATACATGTATGTTTTCTCTTTAATCGTGCCTTTTAATATTTGGGGGGCAAAATTTTGGTTTCTAGGCTATGATCGTACTTTATTTCTACCCATTGCAAAGATAAAAAGAATTTTTTCAGTTTGATCCGGCTGCCACTAGTTTGGTTTGGTTATATTGGATCATGCTAGCGACATAAATTTATGTATCAAAATTGGTTTGAGATAGAATTAGAAGATAATATACTCTAAGAATGTGCAAAAATCTCTTCTATATGGATATACTGTACCTTTTGATTTTCTTTCCTTTGTTACTTTTGTAGATTTTCTTCATCCCACAAACTAGAGGCTTTTAGGAGGGTAGGAGCAGAGAGCCTTCTTGTGGGTTTGACTAATTGATGCACAATGTTACTTTCAGGACCAAAAAGCAAGTAAAATTTACAATAACTGTGTGCAAATAAAATTGTCTCTTGATTAAACACATAATGATAGTATGACAGATAAATTAAGGGATAAAAAAATCGGGTATGAAAGAAGTTGACATGAAGTTGAAAAGGTAAGTGGCAAGAAGATATCTTAGTTATTTTGATCCCTCCATTTCTCAAAAATTTTAAGTAAAGAGAAATTTAGGCCCCGTTTGGCCATGAGTTTTGCCAAAATAAATTTGGGATTTATTTTCAAAACTCATGTTTGGCCATAAATTTTGCCCATATTTTGGCCAAATCCCAAATTTCAAATTCCAAAATCAGCTATTGAGCTGATTTTGGGCCAATCCCACAACTTGGTAATTATATACATGTTTTTCCAAAATAAAGATGGAAAATATGTTTTGAAAACGTATGTTCAAACACATTTTCATCTTCAAACCAAACTTCACCCAAATCACATTTTTCAAAATAAATTTGAGATCTATGGCCAAACGCTAGCCTAATCACCTTAAGTCTAGAAGTTTACTTTTGCTATATTTTGGTGTACTAGGATAATAAAACATGATGTAAATGCTATATTTGATTTCCTTAATACATTACATGAATGATACTCACTTTTGTAAATGCCATATAAGCTTCTTCCAAATGAATGATACTTTGTCATGTAAAATGTGGTATTTTATTTTATTAACTAAGTTAAGCCTTAATTTTTTTCCATCTTCTAATTTTCTTACTGTGCCAATACATTACTGTTGATTTAATAACATGTCAAAGCATATCTCATCAAGTATTGTTTTTACTTCTTTTTTCATCTGTTTAAAGTAGTATAAGTATATACAATTGTACTTTGTCATGTTCATAATAAGAAAACATTGTGAGACCCAATTTAGTTGGTATATCTATAATATGGTATTCTAAATGCATTATGAACTAAAATCTTATTTTAACAGGTATTCGCTTGGTGAAACTTTTTAATTCGCCATGGTAATGAGGAAGATTCATGCTCCACCATTCTAAATTATTATATTTTTTTGTAGAGATGAAACATTTTATATGAACCAGCAAGGACGGGATGTGTCAAGGTTTCAGCGTGGTTCCTATTAAAAGATTAATAGTGAAACTTTTATGTACTTTTATGCTCACCCCAGGAAGTCAAGATGGCATTATTATACTTTAAAGACAGAGAGAGTTTTTCCTAACAAAAGATTAGCATTATTTCTTGTACTAGGTAACATAATTGATCGTATGATGCTAATAGTTCAACAATTGAAAGATACAATTGTATTTGATGTCTAGGAGTTGTTGGTTGAAATCAGTTGGGTTCACAGTTTAATTTGGACAATCCCTTGGAATTCCTTTTTGGCCTTTGTACTTACAAAATTTGTTAAGCATTAGTGTATTATTGAAAAAATATATTTTTTAACACGAGTGCATTATCGTTTTTTAAAAATTATTTGTTTCCTGATTCCCTCCTGTTCTAGGGATTTGACAGACTAATTGTTCTTAGTACAAGAAATTATATTACTTAAAATAGACAAGAAACAATAAGGCATATGCATAAGATGTTGAATGCATGGAGTACTCGACGTTAAAAAGTTTGACGTCACAACATGGTAAATCGAAAATTACCTATTTATAATCTATGCAACCATGTACTACATGATTGGGTATACACGTGCAACGCACGTGCTGTAAAACTAGTCTACAATATATTAAAAGCATGAACCTCTTTAGCTAAAAGTCAAATTACATAATTACCTTTATTTATGAAAATTTATACGAAATTACCCTTCACTTAATTTTTTTTTTTTTTTAAAAAAACAAAAAACAAAAAACCCTACACAATCTTCGTTTTTCTCACATCGCACCTCTCTTTGGCAAAAGACGCCTAATCATCTTCTGCACTCCAACAATTGCATCGGTTCATTTGGTTAAGTCAAAATCCCATGACAACTTTCTCTCATTCTTCGTTTTTCTCCATTAAAGCAACAAGTGTGGAATCCGAATTCTATTTCACCAAATTCTTATCTTTTTCAATTAGTCTTTTCCTACTCAGTTTTTCCTAATCTCCTTCTTTATCAGATTTTTGGCGCTATTACTATTCCATCTTCCCAACCCTAAATCCTAGCCCATTTTTATCTCTAGCAAAGTCAAGTTGTAAGTTTCTTGGTTTTGTTTTTCGTTTATTTTATTAAAATTTTGCCTTAATTGGTTTCTGAATCGTTGTTTACATTTATTCAACTAATATATTCTCTGAAATTGATAGAATTTGGAGATGACTTTCAAAGTGTCAATTTTTACGGCTTAATTAGAGTTTACTTGATATTGCACTTTTCCGCCTTACTTTTTTTAGTTTCTCTGCACCTTTTGTTTACTGTTATTGCTTAAATATGTAAATATAAATACTTCATACACTCCAATACTCCATAATTCCATCTTTTAATCATGATTTAAATAGTTAGCATGGTATATAAACTGAATCAAGAAAAGACAATTTATGGTCTAACCAAAAAAAAAAAGACAAAAAATTATATAAGGAAAGGAGGAAGACATCGAGGAATAGTCAATAGTAATAGGTTTTAGACTAATGAAAGTTGCAAAAAATACTAAAGCATTCTGTCATGAATATCCTTACTCTTAGTCTGTGCCGAAGGAAATACTCATCCTGCACCTTAGTTCCTACACTATCTTTGTACAATGTATCACTATTAAGTTATTTTGCAACGGTTATATCAGTAGTATTTATCTCAATTTTTCCTATACTCTTGGTTGTGATGTATGTAAAAATGCATATACATTAAAATATTAACTTAAATGACTTTTTACCCGAGTTTCGTTGTTACTATATTGTTGTCTTATATATTATTGTAATAGCTTTTTTGTCGCTGCTATGGAGAATCTCTGTGCGACCATGTTATGTAAAAAATTTGTTCCCTTCAAATTAAAGCATAACAACGACAAAACAAGTGTTGACGTTGGTTTGTTTGACATCATATGGAAATACTTGTGAAATGTTATCCTTATAAGAAAATTTACAAAATTTACAGCCTATAACTTTGAATCTGTTTGTAATTCATTTCTACACACCCACGTTTGCAAGTATCTTAGTTAAATTTAATACTTCTATAAAACTATTAAATTACTCTTCTTTTTTTTATTTATTTATAAATCTTCTCATGTCCATGCTTCACAAAAAGTGTCTAAATCAAAGTATGTTATATTCTTGCTTAGTTCTACCCATTTCTATATGTGTAGATATAACTTTTGTCAAGAAGCTTAATTCAATAAGATAATTTTAATAAAAGGCGTTACACTTTTGTTGTATGCTCATGGTAATATAATAGTCCTCTGCCTAGTATTTTGCAAACTAGAAGTCAGATTTAGGCACCTATTGTATACTCAAGCTATTTTGAGTTCACTTGATGTTTTTCCTAAACAATACTTTATATCGCTCCCTCCAAATTTAGTACTACTCTAACTGGCGCCCAGGATTGCTCGCTCAAACAATTGGTAATACTTCATTGTTTAGTTATTACAGTTATTCCAATATTTTCACTAGATTAATCAAAGCTACTGTCATCATAAATTATTTCTATTTTACCCCTTCTTTTTAATATTTTGCAAGCTGGCAGCTAGATTAAGGAACCTATTGTCTACTCAAGTTATGTAGAACTCACTTGATGTTTTCCTAAATAATAGTTTACATCGCTTGCTCCAATATTAATTAGTTTAGTACTCTTCTAGCAGGTCTCTAGGATTGTTCGCTCAAACATTTGGTAATACTTTACTTCTTAATTACTACAACTAATCCAATATATTCACTACATTATAAAATCTACAACCAACACAAATTGTTCACGCTTTTACAAATATTTTAAGCTATTGTCTATTTGAAATGATAAAATAAAACATAATCGAAACTACAAAACCTATTACTATTATATTATTTTCCTTCGACAATCTAACCATCTCAGGTTCAGAGCAAAGCGACTAAAACGGAATTAACAAAACAATATGTACCTATTAACAAGGTACCAAAATATTCATCCAATTGGATTATGAAAGTCTTAGTAACCCAAATGAGTACAGCAATACCATACAAAACCCCAAGGCATGAAGGTATTTTCAGAATTCTTATATTTGTTGATGATGAAGAAGTAATATCATTTTACATTTTTCCTTTGCACTTTACTAATTTATATTATTTTTTTTATGACATAAAATGTTGGTTACATCTTTAACAGGGGACAAAAATTTAAGTAACACTTCAATAAGCATGTTGAAAGGAATTCTTTGAACCAAAGAAGAGCTGTACTAATAATTAATACTTTTTAGTTGATCTATAATCATTTTTCTACTTGCTAAGATGGCACATTCAGCTACGAACGGCATATAAATGACATTTTCATGTGGTGATGGAAATACTTCTCTTATCAAGCATTCCTCTACTTTACCATCATTGTTGTGTTTGGCAACTATTTGTTTCGAAGAATAATCAAATTAACCTTTACTGTTTGCTCTTCTCCATTACTAACGCGGGAAGTAAGAAATTACTGAAACTTGGATCTTCTTTTGGTCTCATATTCATTGTAATATGTATCTTTTTCATTAAAGGCCACAAATATGATTTCACTAAACTTGCATTAATTGTCCTCTGCTCTTGTTAGAGTTTTGGAATTAACAACGTGAAAATACTTGTCGGGATTCTTATTTTAACAAGTAGAAATGAATTTGTAGATCAATTAAATAAAATGTTTGATAGTCAAGATTTCCTGGTGAAAGCAAGACATTTATTAGTTTTGATTTTCAGAAGATGATACCAACAATTTCCTATCAAGAAGAAAACCTGAAAACTTTAACACCAAATAGTCTTCCTCCACATAGGGTACATTGTCAAACCATTATATTATTTAAGTTTCTCTTATTTTCTTTCTCTTCTATATATAGTATTATACACACACACACTTTGTGCTTACAAATACTCACATATTTATATTTCCATGAATAGGTTGTGTTTTGACAGAAAATGCCGCCCATCATGCTACCTAGAAATTTAGGACCCTTCAAATGGCTTATGCAATGGTACAAAGGATGATCTGCAGAGGATTTGACGACACCGAAATAACAACGGGTCAATCTACTAAGAAGCATGTGTTTAATTCCAAGAATTGCAACTTACCCCCCCCCCCTCCGAAAATGAAAGGATATCCTTTCAAATTCGTGCAAAAATAATTCCCTATACTCTTATATTTTGGCAATGACAATAAATAAACCTCAAGGTCAAACAATACTCAATGTTGGATTATGTCTATCACAACATGTTTTCTCACATGGAAAACTTTACATTGTATTTTTAAGAGGGATATCAATGCCGAGACAAGAGTCTTGATATATAACAGACAAGTAAAAACGGATGAAGGAACATATACGAGAATATCGTCTATAAGGAATATTAGGTGAGATAGCACTTAATTATAATTTTTTAACCTCAAATTCACAAAATAAGTATGCAAATCACATGTATCTAATCACACTTTTATCGCTCATCTTTGTAGGTTCGAATGAACAATTCATTTAACGACGTTCCCCAATGACCACTCACAAAAATTATTACATATTCTTTCATAGTATACTTACTTACTAAACTTTATTTTAATAATATTAATATTATTTTACAATACGTGTACTAATTAACGAACTCCGATACACACGTCCAACGCACGTGCCGAGAAACTAGTTTATATTAAAAGCACGAAGGCCTTTAGCGAAATGTGTCGTTCACCTTTTTTGACCCTCTAAAAATAGATTCACATGGATAGAATTATAATTTAAGTTATTTTTCCTAATATTTAGAATTTTAAACCAACTAAAATTTGACTTATTAAATAGTTTTCTAATTTAAACTATGTATATAATCCAAATATTAGGACACTAAAGGTTACCTTATATGGATCGAAAAAATATAACCACAATTGTTCAAAGATGGTCCACGTTATTATTAGTTTAGCTTTTAATTCTAATTAAATATTTATAGTCTTACACAACTTTTTTTTAGAGAGTTGAATGAGGCTGAAATCAAATTTAAATGGAGTAGTATATTCTTATACTACGTGCACATACATTGCTACGAAGAAATTAGGAATGTTATTTTTTATTTTTTTTGGTCGTTTACTTATGAGCACGCTTATAAACATGACAAAATAAAATATAGATTACAAAAAAATATACAAGAAAATTATTTTGGTAACAATTTTCTCATGAAAATATTTTAAAAAAACAATTTATAATTTTCTTTTGAATCAAATTAGACTAACTTTTAAAACGTCCCAATTAAAATATAAAAACTGATTATATAAATACAAGAAAACTAACACACTATATCCGTGAGAATTGATTGAAAGAATAAACTCTAAATCTAATTTTTTACTTGAATTTCATATTTTTACTCCTTTTTAGGATAGTATTAAACGTCTTATGTCAGTTAGATGACATCCTGTTTATGTCTTTTTAATTAGAATTAACATAAGAATATATAGCTTTTTGAAAATAAAAATATAATAATTCTGGATCTTTAAAGTTTTATGATTTAGGTAAAACTAAAAAGGATGCGTAACTTGTAAAATTAAAGCAATAAAATTATAAATCTTAAATAAATTTTATGTTAAATATATTGACTGAGATGACTGAGAAATCCTGTCGGACAAAGTTTCTTCTTTTAATGAGTTAGCAAAATAGAATCAAGAATCAAGTTTCTTATTGACATATATTTCATGATTCAATCAGAAATTTAATACTATAATTTTTTAAAAATTTGTACTCATTTAGATAAGAATACACGCGCAACGCGCGTATCCTTAGACTAGTATGCTCAAACGCCCAAAAAAAGATAAATTAACACTATGGAATTTAGGGCTAGTTCTTTTGATGAGCTTCCTACCTTTCATAGTTGACTTACAGTATGTACAAATTGCTTAATAGGCTGAAAAGCGAAAATAAAAACTATAAGGTTGAAGGCTAGCTCATTTGGCGAATTCCTACCTTGCATTTGACTTACAATCTATCTATCTATATTATTATAAAAGCATGAATCCAATGACGGTTTACAAAAATAACCTTATAATATTAAGCATAAATAACTCATAATAAGGGACATAACCGAAATTCTGGATATTAGCCTTATAATCCTATTAGTTTAGAATATAATACTACGCGCTAGGAATCCTACATGATTACCTTTTAGGAATCCTATTAGTATAATTACTTTCGGGCTGTCTAATTCATATAAAATTGAACAAGTAAATATTTTTAGTCATGTAATCCTATTATTTTTAGGATATACTTCTTAAAAATTTCAATTACTAATTTAATTTAAAAACGTATTATAATGTTCTATTACTAATTTAATTTGAGAATGTATTATATTGTCCAAATCCATTTAGAAAAGGAGAGCTTATATTATTATAAAAGTATAAATATAATATTAATATACCAAATAGCCCTAAAATATTAAGCGGAAGAACTCATAGAGAAAGGAAATAACTACAATAACCTATTTTTTGGACTGCAATACCTTCTATGCTAATTTTTAATATTTAAAATTTTAATTAATAAAATTTTATCTATTAAATTCTTATTAAAAATATGTAGGTAGGTTTAATAAAATTAATTTCATAAGAATCCTCCGTATTGGCAATACATTACCACTCCATAATGTCCAATATCAATAAAAAATAAAAATAATATTAAATGGACTGCATAAAGAGTTGAAATTGAGAAGAAAAAAATACCCACAATAATATATTTTTATATTATATTTGAACTATTTTCCTACTCAAATAATATTTTTTAATCAAATTTTCGTGTAATATTAAAAAATACCCAATTATTGAACAACAACTAAGAAAATATTTAAGAATATAAATGTGTGAGAAAGAGAAAAAAATGGTTGGTAAGAGTCAATACCACTAATGATTCTACAAACATAACGATCTAAAAGTGAAATATCATATCAATCTTTTACTCTTTGAAAATAAATATTATGGTGGATAAAATTATAATTAAGATTAATATTCAAAACAAGAGATGAACTAATATTAAGATATGAATCAACATAGAATAAATTATTTTTATGTTAAATCAAATAATTAAATCTTTTAATTGAAATTTAGCAAGAGAATCCAATTCAATTATTTTTTAAATTCATCATATGAGTAAAATTCTTTTTCAAGTTTTAAAAAAAAAAATCTTAGGGTACATAAATTTATTCCATAAAAAGAGCGTTAGAACAAAAAGTAAAAAGGTTAGTATATTATTAAGAATCAAAATGCTATCCAAGTGTCTAAGGAAGCACAATCAAAGCCAAATTCTAATCTCCTTAACCAGTGGTCTCGAGTTCGAGCCCTGGGTATGGAGTCGCCTTTGTTAGGGAGCGCTTTACCCCCCAATGTGGGACTTTCAGGCGCGAATCCGGATTAGTCGGGCCCCAATGTGGGTACCGGATATCGGGTAAGAAATCAAAAAAAAGAAGCCAAATTCTAATCAAGAATAAGCTTTCAAGACTATATTATAAAGAGACGACTCTGGTATAACGAGATTATTCTTTGTAGATGCCTCTGGCAGAATCGAAATAATATTTCTATGTCATGCATTACTTGGAAATATCATATCAAGAGGCATGACATTGTTACCAATAATAGCAAGTGGTGTGCCAACAACGATTTTATTATGAGGTCACCCACTTTAGATTTGATATACCTTTTCAAACAACTTAAATAACCATCACAAATATATCAAAGCAGAGCAATGATGCTAAATTTAAAAGGAAAGCAAAATTAATAATATGGGATAAAGCACTTATGGCTAAGTGTCAAACGATCGAAATGATTGCTCGGAGTTCTAGAGATATATTGGATATTAATGAACCGTTTGGTAGAACATTAATGGGTTGGGAGGTGATTTCTGTCAAGTACTACCGGTAGTTCCAAAATCAACAAAAGCAGAGACCGTAAAAGCTAGCTTGCCAACATTATATTTCTGGCCTCAAATGAAATAGATTCAACTACCAAGAAATATAAAGTAAGGACAGATCCAGTATTCAGTGTATTCTTGCTTCGTGTCGAAAACGAAGAAGAGCATCCAATAAAAGATGATTTGGTTCTTCTTGAACAGTTGGTTATCAATCCCAATGGTAATGGTAGTGCATTTAATAAGAGAAATATTTTTATCATTAGATTAAAATGTAATTTTATGTGAATTGCATGATAGAATTAAAAAGATATCTTAGCTAGCAGAAATGAATATGTTGATCAACTAAATAAAAGGTTGATTGCAAAATTTTATGGTAAAAATAAAATGTTTTTCAATTTTGGACTCAGCAAAAAAATGATACCAATAATTACTACCAAGAAGAATACTTAAATACCAAATGACCATACATGTTTTTTGTGAAGTTTATTATTTCATACGTATGTTAGTGTCACTGCATATATAATAGACTAAGTTAAAATTGATATTTCACTGTATATAGGTTAATCTTGATGAAAAATATGCCCGTCATACTACTGAAAAACTTAGCTATGCCGAATAGCTTATGTAATAGCACACAAATGGTATATAGAAGTTTTGACAATAATATCATACACATACTGGTCAATGTGCTTCTGAGTATATTCTTATCCTCTAATCCAACTTTCGTCTTCCGAAACTAAGGAATATCCTTTTATATTTGTGTGAAAATAATTTTTAGTATGTTCATGTGTTGCAAATATAATAAATAAAACACAAGGACAAAAATCCTAAATATTGAACTATATTTACCGCAATATATTTTCTTGCATGAACAAATGTATGTTGCACTTTCAAGAGGGGTATCAAGATCGACAACAAGAGTTCTGATTAAGGAAGAGAAACCAAAGTATTAGGAGAAAACATACACAAAACAATATTGTCCATAAAGAAGTGTTCGTTAAGATATCATCACATTAAATACTTTTAAACTATAATACATAGTTATCTAACTAACATGACAAAATTGATCATTTGTATAAGTTTTGATGATATCCTTTTATTTTAAATTTATGTATTATGCTAATGTAAAAATATTTTTCGGCATTTAGATGATTGTTGTATTATTATACATAAAATTTCTCTCATTAATTAAATTTTACTATTCCTTTAGATAAATAAATATTTTAAATCATCACGTGTCATTATTAACGTGTAACGCACGTTCATAAATACTAGTATGTACAAAAGTACAAATTACTTAAAAGGCTCAAAAGCAAAAATAATAATTAAAACTATAAGGTTGAAGGCGAGCTCAATTGATGAGCTCCCGATATTTCACAGTTGAGATAAAGGGTTCAAACACCATCATCAATGTCCTCCCCCCCAACCCACCCAATCGTAAATTAAAAAAAAAAAAAAAAAACTATAGAATCCAGATAGTCATTTTCAGTAATAGGAAATTTGGTTTTGGTGAGTTGTATAAGATATATATTTTTTATTTGGAAAGTAATAGAGTTGTATAAGAAATCAATACAAAGTCCAGTGACTTTTTTTTTGGTAATTAAATCTTTATATTAATCACCAAAGTAATATTTACAAATCAGTAAGTCATCTCAACCTAACTTCCATACTGGTACAATCAACTATTTCATCGTCTAATTGTCTATCAACTATATCTATTAGTAATTACATTTTGCTAACAAAACTTTAGTATACCCCTCAGCTCTCATACTACAAACACAGGTCACATTCTTTGCAAGAATGTCCCATGTTGTAGCTGTTTTTTCAAAGACTCTTGCATTTCTTTCTATCCACAAAGTATAAACGTATTCTGCAACTACCATTTTGAGTATTCTAGCCATTTGCGATCTTCCCTTTGTCTTCTGTATTATCCATTGCTGCCATTCTGTCCATGAAGATAAGCTAACTTGCATTTGAATCCATTGCATGAGCCTGCTCCACAAATCTCTGCCATATGCACATTCTGCAAACATATGTTCTTTTGTTTTTAAAGCTTGTTTACAAAAACAGCATAGGTCATCTACTTGAATCTTCCATTTCTTCAGCCTATCAGCAGTTTGGAGTCTTCCATGCATCAGTAACCACAGTATAAATACTGCTTTTGGTCTAGCCTGGTTTTGATACATTAGTCCCTTCCATGCTATCTTTGGCATCTCCCCTATCAGCTGCATATATACCTACTTGATCACTTTCTTCTGTTTATCTTGATTGTCATTAATTCCTGCCATATTATTTCTTGCTTCAAATATTTTCTTCAGCATCCATGATGTTTGTTGTGGCACCCTCATAGTATAAAAAGACTGATCTTTAATGTAGTAACTATGGATCCATGTAATCCATACTTTGTCCTTCTTATTTGCCAGCTCCCATGTATACTTTGTCATTGCTGCTTTATTCCACAATGCCAGATTAACCAGGTTTAGTCCCCCTGTAGCTTTTGGTGAACACATCCTCTCCCAAGATACCAGTGCCTTTTTTGTAATTACATTCTCCCCTGACCAGACATAACTTCTGCAATAAGCCTCAATTGTCTTGACCACTTTAGTTGGCATGATGAAAATCTGAGCCCAGTATGCTTGGATACCAAAGATAACATGCTGAACCAATTGAATTCTACCTGCATATGACAGCTTCCTAGCTGTCCAAGATGAGATTCTTGCTACTATTTTGTCAATAAGTGGCTGCCATTACATGATAGATAGCTTCTTGAAGTCAAGGGGGATGCCCAAGTATTTAAAAGGCAATGACCCTTGGCTGTACCCTAGTTTTCTCTGAATCTCCTTTTGAACCTCCTCACTGACTCCTCCAAAATAGATAGAACTTTTTGCTAGATTAGCACTAAGTCTTGAAGCTGCTGAAAAGATCTGAAATCTATCATAAACTTGACTTACTGAGGTTACATCTCCTCTTGCAAAGATCAGAATGTCATCTGCAAAGCATATGTGAGTTAAATTCAGCCTTGCACACAACGGGTGGTGATGGTATGCTTTCTCCTGCTTTAAGGTCTTTAAACTCCTGCTGAGATATTCCATAGCTATGGCAAATAAAAAGAGTGACATAGGGTCCCCTTGTCTCAGTCCCCTAGCTACATCAAAAGGCTTTGTTGTTTCACCATTAACAAGAATTGTGTAATTCACTGTTGTTACACACTCCATGGTCCAGTTGATGAATTTAGTGGGAAATCCCAGTGCCTCCAACATTTGATGCAGGTATCTCCAGTCTACTGTGTCATAGGCTTTTTGGATGTCCACTTTGATAAGGCATCTAGGAGAGATATTCTTTCTAGAGTAGGCTTTGACTAGTTCATGAGCAAGAATCACATTATCTGCAACCTTTCTTCCTGGGATGAATCCAGCCCGAGTCTCTGAAATAATGGATGCAATGACTTTTTGTATTCTATTAGCAAGAACCTTAGCTATCAGTTTATACAGCACAGTGCAACAAGCTATAGGTCTATATTCTCTGATGTTAGTGGAAGTCCAGTGACTTTAATGATACACAAAATTATTTTGTGACTTTATAGATACAACGAGTAAAGTTCAATGACTTTAAATACAAATATAGTGTTCTTACATTTTTTAACACATCGGATAAAATTCAATAATCATACGTTAATTTTTGTTAATTAGCTTGGTGCAAATATGAAAGCATTATTGGAGATTGGCACATTCTTGGTACATTGAGATGTTTATGAGTAGAACTGCAGGACAATACAGTTTAGCTTTTTCTTTTTTAGTACATTGAATAAAAGTACTAAATCCTAGTACTGTTTAGTAGTGCTTGGTTTTTAGAACAGACCGGCTGACTTGTACTTTATCAAACTCTAATTTCTTCTTGTGAATATATGCCAAGTTCCAACTATCATTGGAACCCAAAGACTACCCTCTAAATGACTAATCCTTAAAACCCAAATAAAAACAACCTAAAACAAAAAATTAAAAAAAATAAAATAAAATAAAAACAACCTCAGACTTCCCAAGTCACTACTCACCTGTGAAAGCCGCACGTGCCTTTGACTTCTCTTTGACTTCCATTAGAAGCTTCGAAAATTCAGCACTTAAAAGCCCTAATCTTGTCACCCTTTGACCCGAAGCCCGAAGCTCCATCACTTGCTGATCCTACTCTGCCAAAATTCTAACTCCATTTTTCTTGAATTCATTACTTCATTAGCTCAGGTGAGTTTCTCTTTTTTCTTTTTTTTTCTTTTTTCTGCTTTGGACTTTTATTGAGGTTTATGGTGTTTATCTACTTCTGATCGCGATTGCACTTGTGGGTTTGATTTTGAAGTTGATAATTTTACTTGGGGTGTAGTAAAGTTTGTTTCTTTGCATTTTTTATTTCTTATTTCTACTATTTCTTGAAGAATTCAGTGTCAATTTTCAGAATATGCCTATGCTTGAATTGTGTTGTTGTAAGCTGGATTTTGGACTGGTTCCTTTGCACCCACCTGCTTACTTCTAGAATGTATCATGATGAGAGTCAAAACAGTCTTGTGAATGCCGAGTTCATCTGGTCCTCACTAGAATTTAAAGTTAGCTTTCTTCTGTATAGTCAACTGAATGTGTCGAAATGTTCTACTATGCTTAACACATGCTAGTAATATAGTGTTGAGGCTTTCTGGTTTGAGGGCAAGGGTGTGACTAAGTAGTTGGAGGGTAAAATGGCCATATTCACTTGGTTATCTCAGTCTCCTTTTGTGCAAAGTAAAAAGATTCCACCTTTCTTGCCTCAAGTAGTGGAGACAGAATCATCGATCCGGTGCTGTTGATTTCTAGTACTACAAATAATAGAAAGAAAAGGAAGCAAGTTTGCATCCTATAGACGTCTTGGACCTCCGACCAATGAGGTGACGACACGTGCATACACACGAACTTCTAACGACTGAGTTCCACTGAGTAGTTGGAGGTCTCCTCTTTAAATTCAAAATTCAAAGACAGTTGCACTTGTGAATTCTTTGTGAGATTGAATCCTATCGCATAGAGTCTTTGCAGGATTGCATAGAGAAAGAGAAAGAGATCTGTCTTGCTTATGCATGCTTCTTCATTGGATTGAGAGTATAGTAGCCACTTCTTACCGAACTTTATTTTTTCTTTACCACTTACCAAACATAATGATCCCTTTTTCTGTTTTAATTGAAATTGTGGAATTGAGAAGTTTATTAATCGTTGTGCAATAGGAAAGACATATTGAGTTTAATTTTTCTTCTTCTTGCAGAATTTGATCGCAGGATGTAGGGAGCATATAAAGTGGATTTTGCTGCTGAGATCAACTTTGTTGATGGATTGAGCAGAGATGCCTTTTATCCTATGAATTTCGTGGTGCTTTTCCTGATTGTTTAACTGTTTCTGGTCAACGTTCAAAGTGCACTAGAGAGTGAGAATGCCCATGAATCGGCATTGCCCCCGAATTGACACTTACGAGTTGAAGCTTCGGATTGAAAGGAAGATTGGTCAACAGAGGGCTGAGAAGTATTTTACTGTGTTAAGCAGATACTTGAGTCTAAAGCTTAGCAAGTCAGAGTTTGAGAAATTCTGCCTTTGTTTGTTGGGGAGAGAGAATATATGCCTTCACAATGCACTTACCCGAGCAATTATAAAAAATGCTTGTGCTGCTAAGACACCTCCGACAAAAGATTGCAAAATGCAGGCTTCATTACATGTCAAAGTCTCAAATGGATATCAAAGAGGCACTCTCCAGTCAATGTGCCGGGACTCATTTCCTCAATCTCCGAAAAAGGGGAGAACTCCTGCCCTTCGTGATCGAAGATTCAAGGACCGGCCGAGTCATCGGGGGCCTCATGAGAAAACACATTCTGCTGCTGCTTGTGAAGATACTGCACCAAAAGCACAAGAGCATCAAACTGCTACTGAGTTGATATCATTGGGTAGCATTTGGAGTAGAAGTCATGTAACTGCTCCCCTTGGCATCTCTCTGAGTAATCAGGGAACAAGGAAAGTAGCATGTCGCAGGTCAGCTCTTTTGCAAAGCATAGAAACTTGTAATAGCACTGGTGATTTGCCTGACTCCAACTCCCTAAAGAAATGGTTGGAACAGAAGTCGGAGGCAGAAGGCCTACAAATATCAACAGATTCTGTAAATGTGTTGCATCATGGGCTTGATGCATTTATGAAGCGATTATTAAAGCCTTGTTTGGAATTAGCAGGCTCAAGGTCACAAGACAAGTGCATCCATGACCAAGCTGTATCAGTTTCAAATAAAATAAGGCCGAGAAGATACATTCAGAAACCAAGTGATCTCTTTTCTGTTTCAATGCTGGACTTTCGCTCTGCAATGGAGTTGAATCCCAGGATACTAGGGGAAGATTGGCCAATACAGCTTGAGAAAGTTTCGTTGCATGCATATGAAGAATCATTGATTGATTAGTGCATTGATAGCGGTAAGTCTGTGACGTCAAGTCCATCTGAAAGTGACGAGTTGAGCTGTGCTTTTGAAAGGCGATCAAACAGTGATGCTAATACAGTTTAATACAAGCATTGGTAAAGCTTCAACGTGGTTTAAAGCTACGCAAAATTTTGGATTAAGGTTAGGTTGTATATACTACATCTTAGATCTGATTATTTCTAAATTGAGAGTTGTTATTACCTCGTAAAGTAGCAAGATATCAATACTTGTAAGATTCTAGCCATTACAGATAAAGAGTTAAGTAGGCTTCTTTTAACTACTATCTATAATCTTTCATGTAACTGACTGTTGTCTGTTAATAAAGCTTAATTTGTTAGTATCTGTAGTCTGTACCATTATTTTCTTGGATTCTCTTCTTTTACCCCTTTCTCAAAACAAAGGGAAAAGAAAGGAAGGGAAGGGGGGGGGGGGGGTTGTAAACTATGGGTTTAAAGCGGGTATCGTATAGAAGGATGATTAACACTTGTAGCACCTTTTGAGAGACGGATCCCCTACTCATAAATTGAGATCTAAATAGGAGTATGGCTCCAAGTCAAGTTGATATGAAAAGACAAATATTTTGATTGAAAAGATCCCTTATTAGACTAAGTGGGCGTTTGGACATAAGAACTGAAAATTCCGGGAAAAATGAATTTTTTTCAAGTGAAAAATGGTATTTGAAAATTAGAGTTGTGTTTGGACATGAATATAATTTTGGGTTGTTTTTGAATTTTTGTGAGTGATTTTGAGTGAAAATTTTAAAAAACCTTTTTTGGAGTTTAACAAATTTTCAAAAAATTCATCTTCAAGTGAAAATTGAAAATTTTATGGCTGGACATTGATGAAGTATAAGCCCTGGCGAAAGTCTCGAATTACCTACGGAGTTTGAGGGGTTCACTAGAAACACTGAATTTTTTTTTTTTAAAATAAGTGAAATTTTTTCGGAAAAAAGTAAAATAAATTCATGGCCAAACGGGCTCTAAGCCGAGAACAAAGCATTGGACAGACGGGTTAAATGTGTAGCTTCTACTTGAAAGTAAAGTAGTAATAGAAAATTAATTTTTAAGAAAAATTGTGTGGGATAAGGGAGAAATATGTATTATTCAAAGTTCGAGATGGGTTTGTATTTAAGAAAAATTGTAGGGGAGAATGACTTTCACCCTGATATAACGGGAGAAATTCAAAAATAGCCAGATTTACCACTGGTCGTTGAAAAATAGCCAAGTTTCAAAAGTCATCGAAATTTAGCCACTTTAAATCTGAGCGAAAACACTGTTCAAAATCCGGAAAAATACGCCCGCAAATTTTACGGGAGTTCCAGCATAAGTAAATTTTACAGGAGTTCCAGGATAACTATGCTGGAACTCCCGCAAATTTTACGGGAGTTCAAGCATAATTATGTTGGAACTCCCGTAAAATTTTACGGGAGTTCCAGCAAGTATAATTGTGCAGTATAATATACTGGAGTTTGGAGCACTGGTGCTCCAGTCTCCCGCATATTTTACAGGAGTTAGCAAAGTATACCGGTCCAGCATAATATGCTGGAGTTCGTACACAAATGCACCAGAACTCCCGTATATTATACTGGACCGGTCCCTGTTGCAGCAAAATAGTGGCTATTTGTCATTGACTTGGTAAACGCTGGCTATTTTTCATTGACCAGTGTGAAAACTGGCTATACCATGATATTTTAACTGATATAACTTGTAACGTGAATATTTTTATGTTTCTCATTTTTATATATATTTTGACAAGAAAGCACTTTTTAAAAAAAAAATTATCTTAACACAAACGGTTTCTCACTACTTTTGGTAATTCAAAAGTGCTTCTCAACTAATTCGAATTCCGCAAATTCTTTAGGAAAATCCCAGCATTCTGTTGTAGTTTGCAGTGGCGGAGCCAAGATTTTCATTAAGGGGAGTAAATATAAAGAAACAAACTCACCAAGAAGTCAAGGGGCGTCATTATATAGTATATATACATATTTTAAAAAAAAATACCGAGCTAAACAGTGTAATTTTCCGACGAAGGATGTCGGTGACACCCCTTGGGTGCATGTGGCTCGGCCACTGCTCGTTTGGCAATAATTAATTAAGGCTGTGTTGTTTCCATAACGTTAAGTTGAACTAAACAAGGTTATTGTTAAGGTGCTGGTTAATAATAATTACCACTCCACACCCAAGATTCTTGCCTATGCTTAAAATGCAGAAGTTAAAACACTTATATAACAATATGACTCGGAAAATCATAAAAACAAAGGAGAATCAAAAGACAGAAATATAGCTAAATCCATTACTGCTTTCCAAAGATTCAAATAGTGCAATCTACTTCAGCCAAAACCAACAGCTTAATGGCAAATTTAGCTGCATCATGATATAGAATATCGCCTATCTCTACTAATTGGTTTATATCTTCCTTTGCTGCCCGATGGCATGATTACATGATCAGCTCCAAATGATATTAGATACAGTTTCCCAAGCTTTTCGGAAACTGAGCTTATGAAAGATTTTCTTCGCAGACGAGGTTTATCAGAACATATTGGAGTGGTGATCTCCACAGGTGTACTAGCAGCTGATTTATCACCACATTTTTCAATTTCTTTCAACCTCGTTTTCATTTTCACTAGCTCGAATTTTAGATCTTGATTTTCTCTTTTTAGACTTGAGACTTCATCTGTAACAGGGTTATTGTCAGCGGATGACTGATCTGCATCGGCTAAACTACCATTCATAACTTGGCGAAGGCGTTGTTGTTCAAAGTAAAGCACTTGCACAACAGTCTGAACAGGGAGCCTCTCATTCTGAGCAGCATGAGCACAAGCTTCTCGAGTTAGCTTTTGACAATTCATAACACTGCAAACTCTTTTTCTCTCAACGTCACTTAGAGCTGGATGTGCCTTCAAATTGTGCAAAAGCTAGAAGATTAGACAACCATTCTCCGGTGGAGTTGTTTATTTAAGAGTAAGTTCTGTACACTGAGTACGTAATTTTTTTGCATTTTCAAGTCAAAATGACATAGACCAGTAGATAGCTATTCGTAGCAAGCCTGATATGGTAACCTAGAAAATAGAGTAATAACCTGCTATTTCCGATTAAATTGAGATGAGAGTATGAAAGATTTTTAGGCTATGAATGTATATGACTTAAAATCCTTTATTTATGACGAAGATCAACTAAGCATGGTCTGAAGTTTCAAAAGTCTTTCTTGCCACAGTATGACAAGCTGCTTAGCTATAAACCTGCTTACTATCAAATGTAACTGTTTGTTAAACTATACATTTGATCTAAAGATGACACACTTGAAAGAGCATCAACATAGAACATTTTTAAAATCCTGTAAATATACGATCATGCTCTTGTAGGTGTACTAGTGCACATAGAAAAATTGCTCTACCAGGCAAATGATTCAACGTGCATACCTTCAAATAAGTATCAATGGCCTTGTACATCCTATCTTCTGTGATCCTTGATTTCTCTGGAATGACTTCAGCAATACTAATAAACTGCGAAACAGAGAGATTATTGTCAGAGGCTATTTTAGCAAGGTAATCTTCCATGAGTTCCCCAACTTTCTCCATTTCACTTGCTAATGCAGGCGCATACTCTTCATCGTTGAAGCCAAACCGATTCTCCACCATTTCATACTCAATGAAATTCGTCATGATACGTTGCACGATTTCAACATCAAATAATGTGTCTTCTGTGAAGGAAGAATATGAAGGAATTAGCAAATCATCTAATACAGCTTGTCCAAGTTGCAACGCGATTCTCCTCTCCAGATCAACTCTACAAGCAACTGTAGTTTCAAGATATATTGCAGCGCGAAGAAGCATTGCGAGAAAGCTAACTGACAAGGCATTTTTCTCCCTTGGCAGAAGACTAACAATGGTTTCAACAAAAATCCTCTTTTCATGTACTTGTCTTAGCTCAGTCATTTTCCTCCCATTTCCTGTTATTTCCTGGAATAACAAGAAAATCATATGCATAA
Source organism: Nicotiana attenuata (assembly GCF_001879085.1). Lineage (NCBI taxonomy): Eukaryota > Viridiplantae > Streptophyta > Magnoliopsida > Solanales > Solanaceae > Nicotiana > Nicotiana attenuata. The sequence goes on from NW_017670740.1 coordinate 371,822, forward strand.
ATATTTCATTTATCCAAATTGAGCACATGCCTAAAATACTTTCTTATGATTGTGCCTTGGTCTAAAACAACTGAGCAGTTTTATAGCCCGTTTGGCCAAGCTGCAAAAATCAGCTTATTTTGAGAAGTGCTTTTTCTCAAAAGTGTTTTTCTCAAAGGTACTTTTGGTGAGAAGCAGTTTGTGTTTGACTAATTAATTTGAAAAGCACTTTTGACCAGCAATTAGTGTTTGGCCAAGCTTTAAAAAACTGCTTCTAAGTATATTTTTCTCAAAAGTGCTTTTCAGATAAGTGCTTTTGAAGAGAAGCTACTTTTTTTTGCTTCTCCTCAAAAGTACTTTTTTTTTTTTCAAAAGCTTGGCCAAACATCTTAATTTTAGAAAAAAAAAAAAGCACTTTTGACCACAAAAGAAAAGTGATTTTGCCTCAAAAGAAGCTTGGCCAAACAGACTATTAATATATTTCTAAAGTTTATGAATTAATTTAAAAGCAATACCTGTATAACAAATACTCCATCTCACTCAAACACAGGATTAGGAGTCTGTTTGGCATAGTTGAATATAAGCATTAAGTGTTGAGTAATATTATTAAATATAGAAAAAGTTTTATAAATAAGCAGCTATATATTGGAATATTAGTGCTGAAACTGAAATAATTTGTTGGTCTGTTTGGTCAAATTCATCACTTTCTTTTGTCATCAAGTTAATATATGAAGGCACTATTCCAGTTCTGCCATACAATCAAATAGAAAGCCCCAAGGGCGTACAATAGTTTTCTTACTTTCTCTCGATCCCTTCAATGCCTATAATTGGAGAGGATCTTTTAGGTCCCGACTTCACCTTGATGGTTAGGCCACCACTTCACCATCTAGAGTAACGATGAGTCGAAGAACACCGTGCATTGATGGGTGCTGAGGCCCCATATTGACTATTATGAGGTCTTTTCTTGTAGTTGGTGCAGTCATAAGTTTGGTCTACATATTTATATGATCTGATCTTTACTAATGCGGATGATTTTGGCTATGTCTAGTGCTCTATTGCCTCCTAACATCGGATCCTAGTTCCAAAATGAAATTGATAGAGTGAAAAGAAACAACATTTTTCCCTAAACCCAAGTATGGGAATATAGTGGATATGTGGTAAAAGAAACTACATTATTCAATTACATGCCCCATCTATAAATAAATTTAAAAATCAATACATGCACGTTTGGCATGTCTGTATAAGGTAAAAATCGGGCCCACCCGATTTTACTGACTTATCGAGATCGGTGAAGGATCGAAGATCGATCCCGTAATAGATCAGACCGAGGCACGAGGACAAGGTACCAAGTTCGAGATTTGAGGTACCTGTCAAGATCGAGGCATGTAGTGATTGAGACCAAATAAGATAGACATCGAGCAAGATCGAAGGTAGCATAATAACAGAAAGGCGAAGTATCCGTGACTGGTCGAAGATCATGGCGGATATCTCGGAATGGATAAAATCAAGGACGGTTAATTAGCTGATCATGGGATTTCCTTCTGTAATTAGAGTTATACCATAATTAGGATTTCTCTACTATATAAAGAGGAGTTCCAATAATTTGTAAAGCACTTACGTTCTGGATATCACAGCAATATAACGCTTTTTCTTTAGTTCATATTCTTGTTTATTAGCATGTTATATTTTTAATTGTTCTTGCACCAATCAATTCGAGGGTATTCAAGCTCGAGGGCTGAATTCCATTCAAACACTGGTTTGCTTTATATTATTGTCAATTTTCATTATTAATCTTCATATTCATCAATTGGTATTAGGTGAAATCACGTATCCTTAAAATCACATTATAAGTTTAATTGTTATCCAATTTTAAGGGTAAACAGTTTGGCGCCACCGTGGGGCTAAGGATAATAGTGATTTCCTTGTATTAGTTCTCATAACACAGACGGCTTTACGCTTGTTCTCGTAAGTGTATTTGATTTCACGAATCAACATGTCAAACTCTCAAGTAGCACCAACTCACACAGACAACAGCCTTGGTCTTCATGGTGAAAACGAAAACATAGCCGTCCCGGGAAACGGAGTACCTCCAGTCAACCCCGATGGACCGACGGCTGTAGTCCCAGTCGATGTCATCTCCCATATTGCCATTAATGGAAATTTGTGCGTCGACCCTGAAAATAGCATCCGCAGAGATGCTCGAGTAGCCGATCAGAACGCGCAGAGCGGTGAAGAAGGCGGAATTAGCCTTCGAATGATATTCGAGATACTGCATACTCAACAAGTTACGATAGCACAACTCCAAAATAAAAATCGAGCACCAAGCATAATTGAGCTCGAAATATCACTAGAGGTTATTCATAGAGCCGAACCTGTAAATCGAACGCCAATGAATCGGGGACTGACCTTGCCATTATGAAGATCCTCGAGGAGCTCACTAAACAGATCGAATCAGGTGAAAGGAAAATCGAGGCTAATGACAAAAAGGTAGAACCATATAACTCACGGGTTGACCAAATATCGGGGGCACCCCCGATTCTAAAGGGTTTGGATTCGAAAAAGTTCGTGCAGAAGCCTTTCCCTCCAAGTGCGGGTCCGAAGCCCATCCCAAAAATATTCCGCATGCCAGGAATTCCCAAATACAATGGAACCACCGACCCTAATGAACATGTCACTTCTTATACGTGCGCAATAAAGGGGAATTGACTTAGAAGATGATGAGATTGAATTCGTTCTATTGAAAAAATTTGGAGAAACTTTATTGAAAGGGGCAGTGATATGATACCACAATTTGCCGCCCAATTCCATCGATTCCTTCGCCATGCTTGCAGATTCATTCGTGAAGGCACATGCAAGAGCGATAAAGGTTGCAACTAGGAAATCAGACCTCTTCAAAGTGAAACAAAAGGACAATGAAATGTTGAGGGAATTCGCATCTCAAATCCATATGGAACGCATGGAACCTACCCCGGGTCACAGATGATTGGGTTATTCAGGCTTTTACTCAAGGTTTGAACGAACAGAGTTCGACAACGTCACGACAACTAAAGCAGAATTTAATTGAATATCCAGCTGTGACCTGGGCCGATGTATATAATCGGTACTAGTCAAAGATTAGGGTCGAGGATGATCAATTGGGAACCCCTTCTGGTTCCGTCTACCCAAATAGGCCCATCGGCAGAACTCAAAGAGAACTCGACAGAGAAACCCGGTCGAACAGAGATCGGTAACAACCGTACATCGCAGATCGTAGAAACAACGACCCAGGACGTAATCCCGTTCGAAACTATCGAAGGAATGACCGAGGACAGAACTCCAAGGGCTTATGAGTAAAAGTGGCTTCGATAAACATGTCGAGCGCACAGAAGCACCACGACTATCCGAGTACAACTTCAGCATCGACGCGTCGGGTATTGTATCAGCCATTGGACAGATCAAGGATACCAAATGGCCCAAGCCCCTATAGACTGACCCAGCTCAAAGGAAACATAATCAAATATGCAAATATCATGGTACCCATGGTCACAAAGACAAAGATTGCAGACAGCTGAGGGAGGAGGTAGCTCGTTTATTCAACGAGGGTCACCTTCGAGAATTCTTAAGTGATCGAGCCAAGAACCACTTCAAAAACAGAGAGTTAAACAGACAAAACGAGCAGGAAGTGCCACAATATGTGATTCATATGATCATTGGAGGGGTCGATATTCCTCAAGGGCCAGTATTTGAACGCACCAAGGTGCAATCACAAGGGAAAGGCGAAATCGGGACTACTTACCGGAAGAAACCCTATCTTTCAACTACGAGGATGCAGAAAGGATCGAACAACCTCACAACGACGCACTGGTAATATCTATCCTTATGAATAAAGTTCAGGTTAAACGTGTATTGGTTGATCCAAGTAGCTCGGCAAACATTAGTCGATCAAGGGTCGTAGAGCAACTCGGCCTCCAAGATTAAATCTTACCCGCAGCTCGAGTGCTTAACGACTTCAACATGGCAAGTGAAACCACCAAAGGGGAAATCATTTTGCCAGTAAATGTGGTCGGGACTATCCAGGAAACAAAGTTCCATGTGATCGAAGGTGACATGAGGTACAACGCGCTGCTCGGAAGGCCTTGAATTCATAACATGAGGGCAGTGCCTTCGACGCTTCATCAAGTCTTGAAATTCCCAACGTTAGAAGGAATCAAAACAGTGTACGGTGAACAACCCGCCGCCAAACAAATGTTTGCAATCGGCGAAGTAGTGCCGATATCGGCGGTTTCATCAACAAAGGGATCGGAGTCAAAGGGAAAACAAGAAGTCATATAGCAACCACCGTCACCAGCCTCGGCCCGATCGGAGGAGCAGGAAACTTTCGAGGATAATGATTATATGATACCTCAAAACCTTCATAATCCCCGATGATTCTGATGCGACGAAGTCAACGATCGAAGAGCTAGAACAAATCATATTGATCGAGTGCCTTCCTGATCGAAAGGTATACCTGGGCACGGGGTTGACTCCCGATCTCAGGAAAACTAGTTTAATTCCTTTTAAATAACATTGATTGTTTTGCTTTGTCCCGCCTAGATATGACAGGGATCCCATCGGAGATCACTACGCATAGACTAAGCTTGGACCCAAAGTTCCGCCCGGTAAAACAAAAGAGAAGGCCCCAGTCCGAGGTAAAATATGCATTCATTAAGGACGAGGTAACAAAACTTCTCAATATAGGATCCATTCGGGAGGTAAAATATCCCGAATGGTTAGCAAATGTAGTTGTAGTCCCTAAAAAGGGAAATAAACTTAGAATGTGCGTGGACTATAAGGATTTAAACAAGGCATGACTTAAAGATTCTTTTCCTTTACCAAATATCGATCGCATGATTGATGCCACGGCCGGCCATGAGATCTTTACATTATATCACCTATTGCTATAATGTAATGCCGTTCGGACTAAAAAATGCTGGTGCTACTTGTCAACGCCTAGTAAATCGAATGTTCGAAGAACAAATAGGTAAATCAATGGAGGTTTATATTGATGATATTCTAGTTAAGTCCCTGCGAGCAGAAGACCATTTAAAACATTTGCAGGAGACCTTCGACATACAGAGAAAGTACAACATGAAGCTTAACTCGGAGAAATGTGCATTCGGGATCGATTCGGGCAAGTTCCACAGCTTTATGGTATCAAATCGGGGAATCGAAATCAATCCCGATAAAATCAAGGCAACCGAAGACATCACAGTTGTTGAGGATGTCAAGGTTGTACAAAAACAGGACGCATAGCCACCCTAGGTCGATTTATTTCGAGGTCCTCAGATAGGAGCCACCGGTTCTTCTCACTGCTTATGAAAAAGAGCAGTTTCGCATGGACCCTGAAATGTCAACAAGCCTTGGAGGAACTCAAACGATATCTGTCGAGCCCTTCATTGCTTCACACCCCGAAGGAGGACAAGCAACTTTACTTATACTTGGCAGTCTCGGAGATAGCGGTAAGTGGAGTCTTAGTTCGAGAAGAGCAAGGTTCCCAATTTCTTGTTTATTATATGTCGGACCCTAGGTGAAGCCGAGACCCGATACCCACACTTAGAAAAATTAGCGCTTGCTTTAATAAGCGCCTCTAGGAAATTAAAACTGTTACACCCCATGTTTGTATACATGAAAGTACGCCATAAGAAATTGATGTAAGCTCAAAAAGGATGAAATCCTTCTACAAGGCTAAGGAAGGTTTATCAAAGTATTAGGTAAGTTAGGATGAATGAGACTTTTTAATCATGATTTAAATGATTTTAGAGTCATGATATGGCTATTTATGATGTTTGGATATGAAATATGAAGTTTGGAAAAAAATCGGATTTAAGTCGTGGAAAAATCGACTAAGGATTTGCCTTGTAATGAAGCATTTTGAGCAATACATTTTATGTGTTATATGAGGTCTTTTTGAGATATATTATATACCAAGATGAAGATATTGGAACCTAGTTTCCGACGGCTCAAACCATTTATTCCTACAACATCGTGGCAGAGAAATATGGATTTTTAAAGTAGGGTCGCCAAGTCACGTTGCCGCACTTCGGAGAAACTGGCAGGTTCATAGGTCAAGTTACGACGAAGTTTTCTCCCAATATATTGATAGTTACAAGGATATCTTTATATGGAGTTAAAGCTCCATGTGTCTAGTTTCTAACGCTGAAAACCGTTTGTCAATACGATATCGCAGTACAGAGATACAAGTGTCCGAAATTGCATTGCTCAAGCTGCCAAGCAGGCAGCTTACCCACCTGCTTGGAGAATTGAGGCCGGGGGCTTATAAGTTGTCTTTATCCATTAAATTTAGTCAATATCCAGAGGTTAATTACACCAAACACTCTCAAAACTCTCCAAGAACTGGTCCAAGATCCCAATAACCAAACTCAAGGAAACAACAACTCGAATCATCATCAAAGATGTTAAAGACTACAAGAGAATGCTTCTATGGTGTTGTGGTGTGATTGAGTGCTATTGTGAGCTAAGTTGAGATGGGGTTTCGAGATGTAGCTGCTGTCCAAGGTATGTATAACATTGTGCCTAAGGTTAATCTTGTGTTGGTTATGTTGTTTGAGTGAAAAAACATAAGATAGCACTTGAAAGAACATAGGATATGGTTGTCTTTTTGATTGGACTATTTTGTGGCTAAATATATGGTTTGTGGTGGCTGGAAATTGTGAGAAATAATTTGATAATGTTTTGGCTGCTGTTGATAAGCTTTTCTAGGTGTTAATTAAGTTGATTGAAGAAGAAAACATGAAAAATAAGTGATTGATGATAAAAGTTAAGGTGCTAGATGTATGGGGTTGTTTTGGAAGGCATTCTGTGAATGTTTTAATCTAGAATTAATATGGTACATATAAGTATGATGTTCTGAAGGTTGTAAACTAATTTATGGAATAAGATTTTGATTCAAGTTATATCTTGTTATGAATAAAAACGAGCTTGCCGCTCAATATGATTGTTAAGATAATCGGAGAAACTCATATTGGATTATATTGTTGTTGTTGCTATTGTTGGTTATAGTTGTTGTTGTTGGGCTGTTGATGACCTTAAGTGGTATTTTGGTTGTATTACAAAATAGGGGAGTTGCTGCCCGATTTTCCTTAAGTCATACTACTAGTCAAATACGATGGTACGGCAATATATGTTAACGGCAATATCATTTCACTTGTTATAGATGCAAGAAGTTGTTTTGAGCTTGGTTGAGTAATAAGGAAGAGATCATACAGGTATGTTAAGGCTAATCCTTCCTTCTTTTGGCATGATCCAAGTAACAAAACGTAAACGTAATGTTATTCCATAAGTGGTTCTACTCTTAGTAGTTAAGGGTGTCTATGTTATTCATTCCTGTAAAAATGATATTCAAGCATGTCTAAGTATGTTCCTAAGTCATTATTGAGGTATTTGATAAAGATGTTAATGTTCATAATATAGTAATACATGCATCTTCATGGATATGCATTTACCACCGAGCTACGGTCGGTCGGGAAGGCATGCATTTACCACCGAGCTATGGCCGGTTGGGCAGTTACATATTTATCACCGTGCTATGGCTGGTTGGGCAGTCATGCATATTCATTTACCACCATGCTACGGCTGTTTGGGCAGTCATGCATCTTCATTTACCACCGTGCTACGGCTAGTTGGGCAGACATGCATCTACTACTGGGCTACGGCCGGTCGGACAGTTACCACCGATTGGGCAGTTATGTACGATTATTTACCACCGGTTGGGCAGTCATACATTTACCACCGCGCGACGGCTGGTAGGGCAGTTACCACTGATCAGTTGGGCAGTCATGCATCATACGATATGGATAATCGTCTCAAATAGAAGCATCATATATATAAGCATAATAAGTATGTATATACGGTGGCACTTCAGAGATTCAAGTTGATTCTTATATGTCTTTAATTAATGTTGACTTATTGTTATGTTTTAGCTTTGTCTTACATACTTAGTACATTATTCGTACTGATGTCCTTTTGTTGGGGATGCTGCATTTATGCCTGCAGGTATAAAAAATCAGTTTGACGAGCCCTCATAGTAGACGAGATTGGCATTCAGCGAAGGATCGGTAAGACTCCACCTCATTCGGAGTGCAGCCAAGTCTACAAGACATCGTGTCAGAGTCTTGCTACAGACTTATGGGTAGGCCGGTACGCTGTCCCATTTGATGTCGCAGAATCTTAGAGGCTTTGTAGATAGAGGTTCATTTTTACAGTGTGTCAGAGGCCTTGATGGCCCATACGTATTCATGTTTTAAGTACAATGAGTTGCTGATACAGTGTTTGCCTACTTACAGTTGTACATGACAGATGTGACCATGTTAGCCCATGATAGTTATTAAAAAAAGAGTTACAGAGTGGTTCGCTCGGGCTAGCACGGCACCGGGTGCCAGCCACGCCTCCCCAGGTTTGTAGCGTGACAAAAACCATATTTTCAATGTCACCCAATTTTCCACTTACCCCCTTCGCAACATTTTGCACAAGCCCGAACTCTCGGGTCGATTGGTCAAATGGGCCATCGAGATCAACGAGTATGATATCGAGTATCAACCCCAAACGGCCATCAAGTCTCAAATCTCGGCAGTCTTCGTGGCCGACTTCACGCCAGCCTGCGTACCCGAGGTTGAAAAGGAACTATTATTAAAATCGGGTACGTCATTGGGGGTGTGGACCCTCTTCACAGATGGTGCTTCGGACGTGAAGGGTCCGGGCTAGGCATCATTTTGAAGCCACAGGTAGTACAATTAGACAGTCTATCAAGACTTCGAAGATAACTAACAATGAGGCCGAGTATGAGGCCATGATTGCAAGTCTCGAGCTAGCTAAGAGCTTGGGAGTGGAAGTCATCGAGGCCAAGTGCGACTCCCAACTTGTGGTAAATCAAGTCAACAGAACTTTCGAGGTTCGATAAGATCGAACGCAGAGGTACTTGGACAAACTACAAGTGTCTCTACATCGATTTAAAGAATGGACCCTACAGCACGTACCTCGTGAACAAAATAGCGACGCCGATGCCCTTACAAATTTTGGATCGTCGATCGAAGATGATGAACTTAGCTCGGGGACTGTCGTACAACTTTCTAGGTCAGTAATCGAAGAAGGACACGCCGAAATAAACTCCACAAGTCTAACCTGGGATTGGAGGAATAAGTACATCAAATACCTAAAGAACGGGAAGCTTCCATCGGATCCTAAAGAATCGAGGACTCTACGCATGAAGGACGCGCGGTTTACATTGGCCGAGGATGGAACACTGTATAGGAGAACATTCGATGGAACGTTAGCGAAATGTTTAGAACCAGGAGACACCGACTATGTTCTACGGGAAATTCACGAGGGCACTTGCGGAAATCACTCCTGTGTCGAGTCATTGGTTCACAAAGTCATCAGAGCAGGATACTATTAGGCCAATATGGAAAACGACACTAAAGAATTTGTTCTAAAGTGCGACAAATGTAAAAGATATGTGCCCATGATCCACCAGCCCGAAGAGCAACTCCACTCAGTCCTATCCCCATGGTCGTTCATGAAATGGGGGATAGATATCGTCGGCCCTTTACCATATGCCCCGGGTAAAGCTAAATTCATTTTGTTTATGATTGACTATTTCTCTAAGTGGGTTGAAGCACGGGCCTTCGTGAAAGTCAGAGAAAAATAAATCATAGACTTCGTTTGGGACCACATTATATGTCGATTCGGAATGCTTGCCGAGATCGTATGTGGCAATGGAAAGCAATTCGTCGGCAGTAAAGTGATAAAGTTTTTCGAAGACCACAAAATAAAAAGGATCCTATCAATGTCGTATCATCCTAGTGGGAACGGACAGGCCGAATCGACAAACAAGACCGTCATCCAAAATCTGAAGAAAAGATTGAACGAAGCTAAAGGAAAATGGAGAGAAATATTGCCCGAGGTCCTTTGGGCGTATCGAACAACGTCGAAATCCAGTACGGGGACAACACCGTTCTCTTTAGTCTATGGTGCCGAAGCTGTGATCGTGGTCAAAGTCGGGGAACCTAGCTTCAGGTTTCGGTATGCAACGAAAGAGTCAAATCACGAGGCTATGAATATGAGCCTCGAATTGCTAGATGAAAGACGGGAAGACGACCTCGTTCTAATGGCCGCACAGAAACAACGGATCTAAAGGTATTACAACCGAAGAGCCAATCTTCAACACTTTAAAACCGTGGACTTAGTTTTGAGAAAGGTCACCCTCAATACTCGAGACCCAAACGAAGGAAAACTTGTCCCAAACTGGGAGGGACTATATCCTCGATATCGTCGGAAAGGGATCCTACAAACTTGGCATGGACGACGAGCAACTACCAAACAATTGGAACGTGTCACTCCTCAAACGATATTACTGCTGATGTACGACCTTCTCCATTTTTATTTTTATTTTATACTAATCAATTGTAGGTGTTTAATCGAAGACATCGAAGGATTCTTCATCACAAAGTCCTTAGGCCTAAAAGCACGCGTTGCACTCGTTTTCCCTTAGACCGGTTTTTGTCCCAAATGGGTTTTTTAGGTGAGGTTTTTAATGGGGCAACCATTGTCCGTGCTAACTTAGAATAATTCAACAGTATCCGAAGCTTCTTTACAATCAACCTCGAATACTGTGGGGCATCACCCTCGGATGTCAACTTTGTTACAAGGAAGATACTTTGTGCCAACATGGTCTCGATAGGGAAAATTTTGTAAAGGCCAAACGGTCAAACAAACCGTGCCCATGTAGATTAGTCGAGCCCTAGAGGAAAACATGTACGCATGTATAATCTATTGAGAGAAGTATTTTTCCTTGCCAAATATTTCATGCCTTAGAAAAAATTTTACTTTACAATTTCTTACTTTTGGTCTATTGTGGAAACAGGTTTAAGGGTCGATCACAACTGAAGGTTCAAATAACTTACCCCGTACTCGAGGACTGCCGTCCGAAAAATTGATGTAATCAAATTATCAAAATCTCGAGATCATAAGACCTTAAAAAGGCAACCCTCATTTTTATAGGCCACGGCCACCCCACTCGGGGGCTGACACTTCGAACAAGTTCGAAGTATAATCGGGAAACAAGCCCAAGAGGCAAATCCCATGTTATAGGCTACGACCAAACTAACACGGCTCGAAGACGTCCGGATTCCGTTATGAAACAGGCCTTCTAATATCTTCACAAAATCGGTTAAAAGGGCTACCCTTGGCAGAATTATAAAGGGTTTCGATAACATCAACCCTCGAAAACCCTAAGGGGTACCGGATTTTTCAAACTCTCGAACAACCTTATTTCATGCTAAGGCATAACAAAATTTCTATATGATCAACTTTTTTAAGCCGGAAAGGGAAAAAGCCATTCTTTTAAGGCCTAAGGGCCATGTTATTTTATGTTCGAGGGATAATCCTCACTTAATTATGACCTAAAGGTTATCCTACTTCGAGTTCGAGCAAGTACTCACTTGACACTAGTTCGGTTTTGGTCCAAATTGCCTGAACCTCTAACCTATAAGTACAATTTCAGGCATAAATAAAATAAAGTAAAGACAGAATGGAAAGGGAAAGAAAAGACCTTTTATATATCAAAAGGTTATTTACAAGAGTGCATGGCCCGATCGGAATTTACAAAACGATCCTAAACACTTAATCTTCTCCAGAAGCAACACCTTCGTCCTTAGAGCCTTCTCCACTCTCGGAATCATCATCATCAGAAGAGAGCAACGCTTTGGTTTCATCCTCAAGCACTTTTGCATTCTTGATCTCGACAGCAAGGTCAAATCCGCGAGCGTGAATCTCCTCAAGAGTCTCTCTTCGAGACTGGAACTTGACATGCTCAACAACCTAGTATGCTCGAGTCTGAGCAGCATCGACAACTTCCTTTGCTTGATCTTGAGCGGCTTCGGCGTCAGATCGGTAAAAAGCCACAATCGCCTCAGCATCGGCCTTAACCGTCTCGGCCTCAGATTTCGCCGCTGCAAGCTCCGTGTCCAATCGAGCCTGTAGCTCCTCAATTTTCTTGGCTTGTTCCAAGTTCTTCTCTTTCATGCCTTGGAGTTGGATTTTAGCCGAGCACAACTGAGCTCGAGCAGCCTCTTTCTCTGAGGCAAGGCGGTCCATCTTTTACTTCCATACTATAGTCTCCGCCTTCACCTCATCTACCTCATCTCGGAGTTGCACGATCCTTTCGTGCAGCCGCTGGACCTGTGAGATCGAATCATTAGCCATCACTCCCAAACCGAGGCCATAAGCATCTAAGACTTTATTTACCTGCTCGATCAATTCGCTTTGTTCTTTCTGGGCCACGGCCAGCTCAACTCGGAGGCCTTTGATTTCTTTTTCTTTTTGCTCACCGAGAATCCTGAGAGCATTTTTCTCCTCAGTAAGCCCTTGTATTTCAGCCTCAGGACCGGCCCTACAGCTATTTCCAACGCCATCTCACCCCGGGGCGAGGTACCTTCAGCTCTAGTTAACTCAGGGACCCCAACTGAATTCACCTCTTGGGCCTCGTCAGATCGAGGTAGGATACTTTCGATTTTGACTGATCCGGTGGCCTTCTGACCCTCGATGTTGGCTCGTTTTCTAGCCACCAAACCGGAACTTTCTTCCTCCTCCTCCTTCTCCTCCTCTTTTAGGAGTTGAACTGACTTCGTGGACAAGGGAGTCGCGTCCTTCTTAGACTTTAGAGTTGCTTTGTTCTTAGGCTCTAGCCCCTTGGAGGTCGAAGCCCTTTTCCTCTTGCTTTCCTTTGCCGGCTTCGGGGAAGAGAGTGAGTCCTCCTCATCACCAGAAGGGGGCCTCATCGGCACATCCTTCCCGAGACATGCAAAAGAAAAACAAGTATGAGGAGAAATTCAGACAACGGTCAAGGTTATTAAGATAGGCGAAAACTTACCATGGCTTCGGGCCTCCCATCGACCCATCGACAATTCGCACCATACGCACTCAGTGTGTGTAGATGTCGACACCAAGCTCCTCACCCAGTTCTCTAGATGGGGAATCGCACTCAGCATCCAGGCAATGGCTGCACCAAGTAAATTACCGATAAGAAAGGATGAAAAAAGAGAAGATAATAAACAAAATTTAAAAGGTGGAATTATACTCACGTTTCATATTCCATTTCTCTGGAAATGGCATGCTCTCGGCCAGGATCAGGTCCAAGGTCTTCACTCAGACAAATCGGCCCATCCAACCCTGGTACCTGTCCTCATCCGTGCTCAAGAAGACCGCCTTCGAAGACCGACGTTGAAGCTTTATTATCCCACCTCAATAAAGTCAGGGGCTATATAGACGAATGAGATGGTCGAGGGTGAAGGGAAGCCCCTCAACTTTGCCCACAAAAAATCGAAGCAATGTCACTATCCTCCAAAAAGAAGGATGAATTTGGCCGAGGGTGACCTCGTACTTGTTGCAGAAGTCCACAATGATTGGATCTAGAGGACCGAAGGTGAAAGGGTAGGTGTAAACACTCAAAAAATCCCTCCACATATGTAGTGATTGACTCTTCGAGCGAAGGCACCACCACATGCTTGTCTACCAGTTGCAATCCCTTTTAACTTGTTTAAAAGACCACTGGTGATTGTGCATATGTACCTCAACATCGGATCACATCGGCCCAGAACAGATGAGGTCTTTTCAACCTTAAAATCGGAGTCAAGGACACACGGCGGGGAAATAATTCTTCGGGGAGTGGCTCCAATGCTGGTTGTTTGCCGACCGGCTTAGACGAGGAAGCTTTTTCTTTCTGCGGCACAGTTTTTGACGTTTTCGCCATTTAGGGTTTGAGTCTGGAGAAAGAAGAAGAAAATAAGACTTGGCGTTTTGAGAGAAGGCTGACAACAAAACCTGAAGATTTTGCAGAACGGAAAAACTTAAAAGATGTAAAAAGTTTTGGAGATTAGAATAAATTGAAGGTAAAGTTTGAATCAATGAGAAAAAGGCCTATTTATGGATTTCATGGCGACGGTTCAAAATCACTAGTGGGCGACATCAACTAGCATGCATTAAATGCTGGGGAACTGCACCGACGGAACGTTTCGGTCACATCTGCCGTTTATGTTACGGAGATGACGTCATGACAGGTATAGGATCGAAGGCTATGTTCGTTTCTGTCTTTACACTCCAAAAAATGAGGGGACTATCTGTATACGGTTAAAATCGAGCCCACCCGATTTTACTGATTTATCGAGACCAGTGTGAAGGATCGAAGATTGATCCCGTAATAGATCAGATCGAGGCACGAGGACAAGGTACCGAGTTCGAGATTCGAGGTACCTATCAAGATCGAGTCCGGTAGGATTGAGACCAAATAAGATAGACATCGAGCAAGATCGAAGGTAGCATAATAACAGAAACGCGAAGTATCCGTGACTGGTCAAAGATCATGGCGGAAATCTCGGAACGGACCAAAACAAGGACAGTTAATTAGCTAATCATGTGATTTCTTTCTGTAATTAGAGTTATACCATAATTAGGATTCCTCTACTATATAGAGAGGAGTTCCAATCATTTGTAAAACACTTACGTTCTGGATATCAAAGCAACATAACGCTTTTTCTTTAGTTCATATTCTTGTTCATCAGCTTGTTGTATTTTTAACTGTTCTTGAACCAATCAGTTCGAGGGTATTTAAGCTCGAGGGCTGAATTCCATTCAAACACTTGTTTGCTTTATATTGTTGTCAATTTCCATTATTAATCCTCATATTCATCAATTGGTATTAGGTGAAATCACGTATCCTTAAAATCACATTATAAGTTTAATTGTTATCCAATTTTAAGGATAAACAATGTCAACACCAAATGATGCTACGCCGACTTTTGTACTCACAAAATGAAAAGTAGAAAAGGACAAAAAGGTACATTTATTATATATTGTTGCTCTTCCTTTTTCTTGTTTTTTTTTTTTTACTTTTCCATTTGATTGTCCGCTACCGAATTGAAGTCCGATTAATTCGGATACGCACCGTGTAAGACTCATTAAACAAGTGAAGCGCTTCTAACCATGATTTTTTTTTTCAGGACTCGAATTCGAGATCTTTAGTTTATGGTGGAGAAATCTTAATCATCCCACCACCACCACCATTGGTGATTGATTGTCTTCCACAACTGTGTATGGGTGATTGATTAAAAGGTTAATATTGTCACGTAGGAATGCATAACTAGGTACAATCTCTCAATATATAGCTATTTGAAGAACCAACAAAAAGTAGAAAATTTCAACCAATTTTTTTAATCGATTCAAATCGAGCATAGCAACTAACATAACGTTTGGTACTGACTTTCGTTTTGATAACACATATTCAATGGAAGCTTTAATTGAAGGGCTTCGTCTTGATGTCATCACTACCCTTAGTCAAAACTCGTACCTTATTATACCACTTCTTCCAATAAGCACTTGCCTATTACTATCTTGAAGCGAAGTTGGAAAAGTTGATGCAGTGTGAAAACGACTGTTGAACATAGAATGCGACTACTCTACAAAGCAGTAAGACATAAATAGGATTTTCTTTTCTTTGTAAGATAAATACTAGATAATCACCGTTGTACACAAACGCGAACCCATGATTTTAAAGCAATCGAAGCATCAATATTCTGTTCAACGCTAGTGTACCCTAAAGGCTTTTAGCGTTCAGGGTGTCAAGTTATTTAAATTAACCATTTTCATGGTATACACATATACATACACAAGATTCTGCCGAAGTTTATAGGGTCCCATAACCTCTCAATATTATAAACAAGTCTGCCCCTGATTTTATATATATACTAGTATACCTACCCGTGCGATGCGCGAAAAATACTAAATAAAAGTAATTTCACCAAAATTCCTATCTTATCAATATTGTTATTTTCATTACTCTATTGTTGGAGTTTCTTGCAGCCCTAATTGTACTATACTGCACTATAAGCTACTTTACTTTGTATATTGCAAGCAATGAACTTTATATTTGTATAAATTAAATTAACTGTTGAATGCAAAATTATTTTTGAGAAGCTCCACGCATTCTTCATATTGTGAAGGAAATATTGCAAGAATAGTCATGCTAATTGGCCTTCAACTGTGCAATTTCAAGTACAAAGGAAAGACTGTGATTTAGAAAAATGATGGAAAATAAATGAGTTTAATGGATAAATTATTTTGGTATGTTGCTGATACTTAGTTTATCATATAAAATTAGTTACTGCATATAGACACCAATGCGTAATATTTATTTACTTCAATAAACCTACATAACACTCAGTAGAATATCAATCCAAAGTATATGACACCAGTAAATACTTACCAATTCTCACAACAATTTAAAAGATTTATTCTTCTCCCTAAGACACAATTTTAAATATTAAAACACTCAGCAACAATAATGTATTTTAGAAACTTTAGTACTTCTTCAATTTTTTCAAAGCAGCTATAGAGATATTATTCATCCATCTAAAACTGCAGATCTCCAATTCAAAGTATCTGGATATCATCGACACTGGTCGATTGAATTGACGCCATGTAACCTCCAAGACCAATCTTGCTCTGCACTTGTTATGTATGTACAGTTTGGCATGACGATAACCATTTGTTGAGGATTGGTTCCCTCAAGATTGTATTGATCAACCTTTTGTCCAAATTAAAAACTTCAAAATTAGCCTCTAACCCAACAATGAGAAGGACGAATTTAATTTTTATTTTTTTTGCGTCTTTATCATTAAACAGAGAAAATAACTCGATATAAAGGGACAGACATACTTTTTTAAAGAAAAAATAGTTTTAAACAAAAGAGTCTTGAAAGAAAAAAGTTATATACGATAACTAAATAAAAAATAGTTACTAAGCCTCACAAAGTTACTTGTAGTATCTCAAAAGTTGTTCACAATACATAATAACTGGACGTGTATATAAATAGGAACGACATAGAGTTGAGACTTAAGTATGTCAATAACATCATCACCTCACTTTTCTTATCAAGCCATTCAAGAATATTAAAAAAAATGTATGGCTAAGGATCAGAATTCAGTGACAGCAACAATTTCATGGAAAAAGATAAATATGTAAAAAACCTGTAAAATAAAATTGTCGAGAATAAACATCCAACTGACAGCATGAAGAATGATATTAATTGTTGTATCTGCACAAACTGTTTTCCAAAACTATTTTCCAATAACAACAATAACAGAATCATGCTAAGAAAAAACGATCTCCAAAGAGAGCTGATAATAGAAGAAATTATGGAAAGAAGAGTGTAAGTGAAAAATTGATCTTGCACGTCTAAAATGTAAGGTCAGTGATACGAACTATTAAATGGATGTTCCCTACTTAAACTTAGAGTGTCAGTCATCATTGGGATTGTATGAAATACTACTTTTGTCTTCACTCGCATTTAGATCATTCATATGCATCTTAAGGATTGTTCTATTTCCAGCAGCGAATCAGCTATTAAAATATAAAGAGAGTTTTATGTTTCAAGCTTTTATGAACGAAAGCTCAAGTGTCATGTTTGCAATCCTATTTCACAAATTTTCAGAGTAGTACTTGCGAATTCCACGTATAAATACTTGTAATGTAAGCGGAAAGCATAAATTCGAAGAATTTTATGGAATACAGTTAAAATCTGTTGATTCTAAAGAATCTTTTTTTGTCTCTTACCTTCGTTACCACGATCTTCACATGAGTCTCTTCTTGCATTCACAATATTAGCATACCACATCGTTCCTGTGTTAATTTAAGAAGTAGAACCTGCCAAAACATAAAAATAAATAATTATTTGTGTTATTTCCATATATGGGTAAATCAATATACGAAATAAAGTGTATGCAGACCTTATCCCTACTTATGAGGAGTAGAGAAGCTGTTTCCGAAAGACCCTCGGCTCAAGAAGACGAAAATAGACCGAGCCAAAAATACATCCAAATGAGCAACTGTGACAATCAAATAAGATAAGAACCAGCTATACTTGAGTTGATAATGGCAGAAGCTTAAAGACTTTTTAGAACTTCAATAGAAGGAATAAAATGACAAAGCAGCGTGACTTTGCAAAAAAGTACTCACCACTTGACTCTAAACCCCTTGCAAGCATGTTCCCTTTGGTCTCTTTAACAAATGTGGGTTGTTTATTGTCACTACCTTGGTTTTGTATTGATGCCAAGCTAGAACTCTTTTATAGTCTCTTATCATTTATTAATACATTGCCATTGTTCACAACCCTCACATAAGCAAATGTACTCCTCGGCAAGTGCCCGTTGTGTTCAACAGTTTTCATACTTAAATTATAAATTTCTCATTGGAACCAACTTTTGACTTGTTTCTCTTTCTTTCAGAATGCATTGGAGAAGAGATCAAATTAAGGGATAACTCAGATGTAGATGACCCAAGATCAGAGGAGACATTATTCTCATCCTAGGAATTGACATCACAATATTTTTTCTTCCCAATTTTATGGTTCATTCGTTTGTGTTTTTTCTTCCTGTTCAATTCAAGGCTCGATCTATGATCATAAAGCTGAGACGCATCTTGGTAACACGACTGTTGAAAGACTTCCTTTTGGCTTTCAAGAAGGACATAAATGTGACCTCGTTAGTAAAAAAAAAAAAACGGGGGGGGGGGGGTAATGAAAACTCCCTCTTAAAACAGGGCGCTCGATGAGATATGAACCTGAACCATCGTCACAAATATAAATCAGATATAACTACCTATATTACCCAACTCGTCTACGTTACATTAGATTCCAGGAGTGTAGCCACACTTTTAATTGTATTTTAAATATTGTTCAAGTTATAAAATCCACCATCATGTTTAAATTTTAATATTGTTCAAGTTATAAAATCCACATATGGCCACTATATTTCCCGAAATACCTTATCTACAAATCAGAACGAATATATGGTAACTAAACAATAAAATTTCTGGTGATTAGAGAATTTTTTTTATCAAGTCCCCGGTGGTTCTTATTAGGAGCTCTAATATAATTCAAGTTAATAAACTTCCGATCCAACCGTCTTTATGGATTTCATATTTACCTATATTTGAAGGCGTTATTGAAAACTTATTACCAATGTGTTATATCTCAGTTGGTAAATATAGTATAAAACTCATCTGATCAGGTATTGGCCAAAAAAAGTTTATAGTTCAAGCAACCAATTTAGTAGTGTGAATTTAATGTATTTCGAGCTCAGCAAATGAATTTTCATGGTTTAAGGACATATCATTGAGTGCTTGACCATGCACTGAAAATTCAAAGACCTTGATATACTCTTTGTGAGCACGTGATTTTTGCCTTGCTTGAATTACTCCTATAGAATTCTTAAAATTAGGATTTTTCCCTTTTATTATTTGATTTTTAGGATTTAATTGTGTAATTTTGTGTGTATTTTTATTTGTGTGTGCATGATAATTCATAAAAAATACAAAAATATTGCATGAGCATTTAGGTTTTAATTTTACATATTTTTAGACTAATTAGTAATTAGGCTTTTACAAAAATACAAAAAATCATAAAGAAACTTTGATTTATTTTGTTTGATTTTAATTTTAGTTATTAGGTTTATTAAATTCCTTGAAATTGGTGTTAGTTTAATTGTAGCTTAATTCAGTAGTTTGGATTAATTTTGAGGTTTAGTTTTAGTTTAGTTTTTAAAATTGAAAAAAAAAAGAGAAGAAAGAAAATAAATAAAAGGAAAATAATTAAATGGAAATAAAAATAAAAAGAACAAAGCTGACCTGTATTGTTAAGACTGGGCCAATATCAAAATTCATTGGCCCAGCAATTTAAATCAATAAACAAGCCCAGTTCCAAAACCCCTGAACCAGCCCCAAACTAACCCCCTTTGAGACCGGACCTCCAGGCCCAAAAATACCCCAACCCGGTCCAACCCCTTAGTAGTCAAAACGACGCCATTTGGGGTACAATCAATCCTGACCGTCTAGGTTTTTAATCAAACGGTCAGGAACTACGGAGTTAATAATATATGTATGTACAAATGACCCCCTACCCCCCCCCCCCTTTCCGTCGTCTCTCAAACCCTTAAACACATAAACCCTAACGCCGCCGCCTACCACCGCAAACCGCCGGCCGGAAATCGCCTCCGCCGGCGGCAAGTCCCCGATGACCGCCAAAATTTCACCATTGCTTCTCCTTCACCTCCCCTTTCCATATCCGCCCTCAGTTTTCTCCAAATCCCACCCAACCGCTTCAAATATTCGAAACCCTAATAGCCGCCTCCGCCGTGTACGGCGGCGCCGTCTCCAAACCCCACCAAAATTACACCCTATGGTCTCCTCACCTTCCTCTTTCCGAATCCACAACTAGTAACCTTCGAATCATCCCCGCATGGCTCGAATTTTAGATCAAAGATCGGCCTAGAACCCTAATTTCATAGAATGGGGCTTATTGGTGTTTGATCATTATAGGGTTTAGCCGTGTGTTTCCTCATGAGAACACACGATTAAACACTAGTTTGGTCAAGCAATTTCAAACGATTTGTCCGGGTCTTGACTCAGTTCTGGTAATCCCTTTCTCTTTCATTTTCTTTTATTTATTTCTGTCTTTTCTTGGTATTTGCTTGTTAGTTTTCTAGATTTCTTTTGTTTAAATTTTTTCTGGTGATTTCTTTTCATATTGAGTCAGTTTTCATTCATGGTTCAGTATTGTGATTAATTTTAGTTTGTTCTCTTAAATTCCTGTTTTACTGATAATTGCCAATGGTAGTTTAATTCGAACTGTTAGTAATTAATTCAAGATTAAAAATAGGTTTAGTTCAATTTTGGAATTTCGAGTGTTGTTTGATTACTGCTGGAAGTCTTTGGTAATTAACCATGGTTACTTTTGACCAAGAGGCTGGGTTTAGTTAACCTAGGTTAGTAATTTCAGCATTGAGTTAGGGGTAGTATAGGTATTTCAATAAGAGAACCCTGTAGTAACTAAAAATAGAACCCCCTAGAACCTTCTAGAAGGGGGTTCTAATTTGAAATTCAGGAATTAGGTGAAATAACTTGGGCAACAAGCCAATAAGTAAAGGACTAACTAGCTAAAATCTGAAAATAAAAGAGGGACTTAGGGTGTAAATGAAAATCTGAAGGTTGCCCTAGGCTTTGCCTATAAAAAGGGCACACCCATTACCTTGTTTCACAAGGTTTGAAAATCTGAAAAATCCCCATAAGTTTCCAGAAGTTTTGAAGCTAGAAAAACTCTGAAATGTGAAATTCAAAACTAGTTTCAGTAGTCTAGAGCTCCAAAATTCTACAAATTTCAAAATTCACATTCTGAGATCAAAAGCTCCTGAAAACTACTGAAAAATTCAAAAAAAATGGCTCCATATCTGTTCTAGTCAGTTGCATTAGTTCATCAGCTAGGTTTTTGTCAAAATTCAGCTTAGTTTTGGTTAATTGAAGATCATTTTGGTAGCATACTGCAATCTGTCCTGTTTTCCTGGGTTTTGGACTGGAAATTACTGTTGCTGACTGTGGTTTTACCTCTATTGAATTGCTGCTTTAGCTGACTTCCATTTCTCCTCCTTTTGTTCTAATTTCCAGGTATTTTTCAGCCTCAATTGATGTATGAAGAGTTGAACCAGCCATGTACTTGAATAGTTGAAGAAATGACATACTCTTCACATTATTTTATGTTTAGTTTACATGTAGGCGTATTAGTTAGGCTCTTATTCTATACAAGAGTAATACTTGAAGTTTAAATGATTTGGATTTTGATGATTGTAATAACTGGACTGTCTTTCCTTTTGTTCTAGAAATTATACAAGTAGGATATGCAACCGTATTAGTTAGTGTAATTGAATCTCATTTGGGTAGATAGGCCTTATTGAATTAATATAGACTATGAACTTGTCACGACCCGGATTTCCCACCATCGGGAGTCGTGATGGCGCCTACTAACGGAGCTAGGCAAGCCAACTTAATTAACAAATTCCTTAAACACATGTTCCTTTTTAACAATTAACAGCATTAAATAAAAGTGGCGGAATTAAAACCATAAGCGGAAGACTTAAATGAAGATAGACGATCAATAATACAGAAGTTCCATCACATATATCTCTACCCCGGGACTGGAGTCACATACTCACGAACATCTAAGGAGTACTACATATAAAGTTTGAAAGAAACATAATCTGTTTATCTCGGGCACAATGAGATGACAGCCAAATGTAAAGATGGAAGGGAGACGCCGGGCCTGCGGACGCCTGCAAGCCACCTCGGGTCTCTCTGGACTGAAGGTTCGCCCCCGTGCTAATGCTGCTGCTGCTGTTCAATACCTGGACCTGTGCAAAAATGCACAGAGTGTAGCATCAGCACAACCGACCCCATGTGCTGGTAAGTGCCTAGTCTAACCCCAGCGAAGTAGTGACGAGGCTAGACTGGACCTCACATAAACCTGTGCAATTATAAATACACAACGGAAATCGAAGTACAAGGCAATTAACAGTATGGGAGGGGAAACATGCTGTGGGGAGATAACAAGATTACAGTAATTCCGAAGTAATCAATCTAGGTGCAATTTACCATTTAAAGAGAACAAGAAACTAATACCAACACTAAACACATTTGCATCAATAACTGTTGCGGCGTGCAACCCGATCCACAATTATCACTATTGCGGCGTGCAACCCGATCCATAATTATCACTGTTGCGGCGTGCAACCCGATCCATAATTATCACTGTTGCGGCGTGCAACCCGATCCATAATTATCACTGTTGCGGCATGCAACCCGATCCATAATTATCACTGTTGCGGCGTGCAACCCGATCCACAATTAACATTGTTGCGGCGTGCAACCCGATCCACAATTAACATTGTTGCGGCGTGAAACCAGATCCACAATTAACATTGTTGCAGCATGCAACCCGATCGACAATTATACCTCTCAACCTTGCCCAAACAACAGTCACAAATAAAGGGCAAGGGAGTAAACAAGTATTTGGATAGAAATCCCAACAAGGGTACACAAACAACCAATAACAACCATGCAAGAGTAAATCGTTATTCATCGTTTTCTTTCATTTTCATATCCTAACTCTCATTAGCACTCGTGTCAAGCTCTAAGGCATTTCTCATTTCACATGCTCTCACCATTTGTATTTCAGACCGAGCCAATGCTCCACGAAGTTCTACAATCACAGTATCTTTCACAATGTGTATACCACGTATAGAAGTCATCAATGACATGGAAGGCATAACAATATCCAAACAACTCACATATAAGGACTCGCGGTCATGCTAGACCCCAATGTATAGGAACTCGTCACCATGCCTACACATCGTACTCGATCATTTAGCAATTAGCAAACAAGACTCGACTCACATTCCCTCAAGCTAGGGTTAAACCAAACACTTACCTCAACTTCTACGGCCAATGCAATCCTCCACGACCGCTTTCCCTCTCGAATTCGGCTCCAACTCGACCAAATCTATGCAATAAGGACTTCATGATATCAATATGTGCTAAACAAATCAAACCCAATGACTAATTATAGCTTTTTCATCAATTTACCCCAAAAGGTCAAAAATGCCCCCGGACCCACATGGTCAAAACCCGAGGTTCGAACCAAAACTCGTTTACCCGTTCCCCCATGAATTCAAATATGTAAGTTATTTTGGAAGTCAAAAACCCCCAATTTTAGAAACCCTAGGTTCTACCCTAAATTCCCAATTTCCCCATTAAAACCTTTGTTTTGAAGTTGAAATTATGTTTAAGGATGTTAAGGAGTAAAGAAAATGAGTTAGAAATCACTTACCAATCGTTTTGAAGAAGTAGAATCGTTTGGAAAATCGCCTCTTATGTTTTGGGTTTTGAAAAAGTGAAAAATGACTGAAAATCCCGACTTTATATACTGTGCTGAAGACTGGCGCGGACCGCACAAAAATGCACCGCGGCCGCGCCGAGGAAGGGAAGAAAAATGACTCTCTGAACCTACCCAGCACGGACCGCACTGATTTGGTGCGCGGCCGCGCTAGTTGAATGGACCCAAGACCCACTCTCTGAATCTCCCAGCGCGGACCGCACTGATTTGGTGCGCGGCCGCACTGGTCAACCTAGACTTCACTGGCCCTCTGAACCTAGCCACGCGGACCGCGCAGAGATGCACCGCGGATGCGCGGCTTCAAGCGCGGACCACGCGGAAATGACCGCGGCCGCGCTGGGGGCCTGCAACCCCTGAACCTGCAACCATCTGCTATTTTTCTAGCCTAAGACCTCCCGGGACCTACTCAAAACTCACCCGAGCCCTCGGGGCTCCAAACCGAACATACATATAAGCTCAAAAACGTCCTACGGACTCATCCGTGCGATCAAACCGCCCAAACAACATCATAAGCATCAAATTAGGCCTCAAGACCCAGGATTTCCTTCCAATTTCCATGAAACATCAAATTTACTACTTCTAGCTCAAAACGCGTCAAATGACGCCCAAATCTAATCAAACTTCACAGCAATTGCTTAACTTATATTTAAGACTTGTGACGGGCGTCGGAACCAAGATACGAGCCCAACAGCACAGTCTTCTAAACAAGTAACACTTTCCAATTCTTTAATTATTATCAGAAAATAATTTCACACAAAAATTCATTCCTCGGACTCGGGACCTCGGAATTTGATTCCGGGAACACCCCCAAGTCTCGTATTTTCCTACGGACCCTCCGGGACCGTCGAATCATGAATCCGGGTCCGTTTGCCCAAAACGTTGACCGAAGTCACACTTAATCAATTAAAACATCAGAATTTATTATTTTTCTCACAATTCATATTTAAACGTTCCGGCTACGCGCCCGGACTGCGCACACAAATTCGAGGCAACCCCCAAGTGAGGTTTTTACGGCCTCAGAAATACAGAGCGAGTAGGAATACAGGTGATGACCCTTTGGGTCGTCACAGAACTTCAGCAGGATTTCATTTGTTTTGTTTAGTAATTCAAATGCTCAGCACTGTTTGCCTTCGTGCCTGTTTTCCTAGGGTGCTCGCTATTCAATTTTGATTAGTAGGTTTTAAAACCTTAGCTGGAATTCCGTATGATTCAGGTGCTAGGTCGTAAAATGAGCATCATTGTGTTCATTGTTATTCCAGTAAATATGATAATCCCTGTTTAATGTTTAAAAATGTGAATGAGTTTATAGGTTAGATCACCATTAATTGATATCAGATTCTGTTTGAAATAAGATCATCAGGTCCTCGATTTTTATTTCTACGTTAAAATTGATTTAGCTTTGGTTCATGTTATTTGGACTATAAAAAATGGGCCCAACGTAGGCCCAGCTGAAGAGTAGCCGGGTTCATATCCCTGAACATATTTCCTCACTTTGAATTGGGCTCATTTAGAGCCCAAAGTTTGAATATTTCATTGAGATGGTCTGTCCAGCTAAATGACCGAATTGCCTCATACCTGGGCCAGTTTTTAGGCCCAATCTGCTAAAGAATTTGAAATTTTATTTTAAATTATTGGTTAAATTCTATAGTGCAATTTTGGGCCTTCCACGTTAAGTAGCACATTTGAATTAAGAGGCTTTCCTCTTGTTTAAGTGTGGACTTGAACTTGAGTCCCAAATTCCTTGAATGCTTTTAATAATAGTAATTAATAATGCTAATTAATTAGGGCCCCTTTTAGAGACAATACTTAATAGAAAATCATAGTTCCTTTAGGTTGGCCTTAAAATAAAAATGAGGTGCGCCATGCCAAACAAAATTCATAAATTGATTACTGCTGGAAGTCTTTGGTAATTAACCATGGTTACTTTGACCAAGGGGCTGGGTTTAGTTAACCTAGGTTAGTAATTTCAGCATTGAGTTAGGGGCAGTATAGGTATTTCAATAAGAGAACCCTGCAGTAACTAAAAATAGAACCCCCTAGAACCTTCTAGAAGGGGGTTCTAATTTGACATTCAGGAATTAGGTGATATAACTTGGGCAACAAGCCAATAAGTAAAGGACTAACTAGCTAAATTCTGAAAATAAAAGAGGGACTTAGGGTGTAAATAAAAATCTGAAGGTTGCCCTAGGCTTTGCCTATAAAAAAGGCACACCCATTGCCTTGTTTCACAAGGTTTGAAAATCTGAAAAATCCCCATAAGTTTCTAGAAGTTTTGAAGCTAGAAAAACTCTGAAATCTGAAATTCAAAACTAGTTTCAGTAGTCTAGAGCTCCAAAATTCTACAAATTTCAAAATTCACATTCTGAGATCAAAAGCCCCTGAAAACTACTGAAAAATTCAAAAAAAAAAATGGCTCCAGATCTGTTCTAGTCAGTTGCATTAGTTCATCAGCTAGGTTTTTGTCAAAATTCAGCTTAGTTTTGGTTAATTGAAGATCATTTTGGTAGCATACTGCAATCTGTCCTGTTTTTCTGGGTTTTGGACTGGAAATTACTGTTGCTGACTGCAGTTTTACCTCTATTGAATTGCCGCTTTAGCTGACTTCCATTTCTCCTCCTTTTGTTCTAATTTCCAGGTATTTTTCAGCCTCAATTGATGTATGAAGAGTTGAACCAGCTATGTACTTGAATTGTTGAAGAAATGACATACTCTTCACATTATTTTATGTTTAGTTTACATGTAGGCATATTAGTTTGGCTGTTATTCTATACAAGAGTAATACTTGAAGTTTAAATGATTTGGATTTTGATGATTGTAATAACTGGACTGTCTTTCCTTTTGTTCTAGAAATTATACAAGTAGGATATGCAATCGTATTAGTTAGTGTAATTGAATCTCATTTGGGTAGATAGGCCTTATTGAATTAATATAGACTATGAACTTCAGCAGGATTTTATTTGTTTTGTTTAGTAATTCAAATGCTCAGCACTGTTTGCCTTCGTGCCTGTTTGCCTAGGGTGCTCACTATTCAATTTTTATTAGTAGGTTTTAAAACCTTAGCTGGAATTCCGTATGATTCAGGTGCTAGGTCGTAAAATGAGCATCATTGTGTTCGTTGTTATTCCAGTAAATATGATAATCCATGTTTAATGTTTAAAAATGTGAATGAGTTTATAGGTTAGATCACCATTAATTGATATCAGATTCTGTTTGAAATAAGATCATCAGGTCCTCGATTTTTATTTCTACGTTAAAATTGATTTAGCTTTGGTTCATGTTATTTGGACTATAAAAAATGGCAGGCCCAGCTGAAGAGTAGCCGGGTTCATATCCCTGAACATATTTTCTCACTTTGAATTGGGCTCATTTAGAGCCCAAAGTTTGAATATTTCATTGAGATGGTCTGTCCAGCTAAATGACCGAATTGCCTCATACCTGGGCCAGTTTTTAGGCCCAATCTGCTAAAGAATTTGAAATTTTATTTTAAATTATTGGTTAAATTCTATAGTGCAATTTTGGGCCTTCCACGTTAAGTAGCACATTTGAATTAAGAGGCTTTCCTCTTGTTTAAGTGTGGACTTGAACTTGAGTCCCAAATTCCTTGAATGCTTTTAATAATAGTAATTAATAATGCTAATTAATTAGGGCCCCTTTTAGAGACAATACTTAATAGAAAATCATAGTTCCTTTAGGTTGGCCTTAAAATAAAAATGAGGTGCGCCATGCCAAACAAAATTCATAAATTGTGTGGCCCTCTCTAATACTCATATTACAATACTTAGAAACCGGAGCGTGCCGTTTAGCGAATTTTCATGGCCGCCCGCAAAGTTAATAACACGTTTGTTGCTTTAGGCGCATTATTTAATAATTTTACCTTCCTAAACTCGGGTGTGCATTTCATGTGACCCAAATCCAAATCCCAAAACGTTGAATAAAATGTGTCGCGGATCCGGGTGTATTTCATGTGACGTGATCCAAAACACGTTTTAAACGACGTTCAACCTTCCTTAAAAATTAATTAAAAGCGGTAAATACTTTTAAAATCGCATTATAGGATGAACATGTTTTAAAATCAGATATTAGGCCATTTATGATAGTTTAAGCGACCGTGCTAGAACCACGGGATCCGGGTGTGCCTAACACCTTCCCCCGGGTCAACAGAATTCCTTAGTCAGAATTTCTGGTTCGCAGACTTCATTTGGAAAGTCGAAAATTTTTCTCGATTTGGGATTCAAGATAAACCGGTGACTTGGGACACCAATAGCCAAACCTATCCCAAGTGGCGACTCTGAATAAATAAATAATCCCATTTCCAATAATGTCACTTTAATTGGAAAAACTCTCTTATACACTATCCTTCGGTGTAGGTGTGTAAAAAGGAGGTGTGACACTTTTCAGGGATAACATAAGCTAATAACTATATCTGAAGATTTTGAAACTTTACCTATAAATAGGCTGGGAAAAAAAGATAAAATTATGTAAATGACTGAAAGCATACCTCCAAAGACTGAAACTTTTTCCCTTACTGTTGTATGCAATTATACATCGAATTCTTCAGTAAAATAATAAAAACAGTGAGTGCACGAACACATAAAATTATTACAAAAGTAAAATAGGTATAAAACCTTTTTGAATACTCTATGAGATTATATTATGAAGTTAATCCACCAATTACCACAGAACTACATTATTTCCAGCACATTTGGCTCACTTCTGCAAATTTTCCTGTATATTATGAACTGGATAGATCACTTGGCACTCTTTATACTTTAAACAGGTACACTTAAGTGCAAAAGATACATAAACAACATTAGAAAATACTTCGCACATTCAATAATTCCAACCCACACTCAAAAGGGTAAACTTGTAATCATATGTGTAAGGTAAGATGAAGACAATAAGGATTGTACCAAGTGAAATAGAAAGGAGGGTTACCAAAGATGGAGCAAGAACCAACATCTATTGTGAGAGGAGTTGGAGAAGAAGCGGAAATAGAAGAAGAAGGGAGAGTTGAACGAAATTCACCAAATCGCTCCCAATAGTGAAAATTTCCATACCTACTAAATCCGACCTAGTTCCCATTGTTGCTGTGAAGCATATTTTGTATTTGACAACCACCAATTGGGTCGTCTTCTGTCGCAATCTGTCATCGGCATTGCTTTCGACCTGGTCATCATCTGTACAAATGTACTGCCATTCATATCAATGGAAATTGTAGAACAATCTATGGTTCTACGATATGGTTATTATTTGATGAAATTAGATGAGTTTTAAACTGTTCATAAGAAGAGAAGAGAAACTGATCTCTGCGGCTGTTTTAACTATATTATCCTTTTTGTACACTTGATTTTGCAATTTCATGAGATCATGGGGGGTTTCTTTCTTTTAATCTAATTTAATTTAATCAATTTCCCTTTTCAGAGATAGGAAAAAACGTGTCCTTTATTTGTGCCATGTATGAGCAGTTATTTTTTTAAAATTTAAAAATTCTGAAATTTTGAATTTTGAAAAAAAAGAACGTGTCTTTACATTTATTTTAAATAGATTTGAAACTCCAACAAAGTTGGAGAATTGTCCAAAAAATTTACATGTGTCAGTTTAATATTCGTCCTTTTTTTAAAGAAAATTTATGTATAAAAAAATAAAAAAACTAATTAAAAATTGTAGACGGTAGTTGTTGAGTAAAATAGGCCAACTTAGAAAGTGGAGGATTCTTTTTTTTTTTTTAATAACAGCCACGTTAATTAAGGAGAAGGAAATTCCGGAAAGCAAAAATCGTGGGAGGATTGCAACATATGTTCGTGGGAGTTTTATGTATAAAAAAATAAAGAAAACTAATTAAAAATTGTAGATGGTAGTTGTTGAGTAAAATAAGGCAACTTAGAAAGTGGAGGATTCTTTTTTTTTTTAATAACAGCCAGGTTAATTAAGGGGAAGGAAATTCCGGAAAGCAAAAATCGTGGGAGGATTGAAATTCAGGTTCGTGGGAGTATTATCGATTTTTTAGATTTCTAATATTAACTTTATTTTACTGATTTTGCTGATTTTTAGTTTGAAGACAAAAACTCCAACTATCTTGGAGAGTTGTCTTAATTTTTTTACATGTGCTAGCATTGTGAGTATTCCACTTGGCAGCCTAACGTTGTTTTGCCTTTGTTATTCTCTATATATATATATATATATATATATA
>NW_017670740.1:401846-409975 GCF_001879085.1 Nicotiana attenuata
TATATATATATATATATACTTTTTCTTTTTTCTCTTTAATATAAGTAAAGAGAAAATATAACAATATAAAACTAGTGGATATACAAGATTGATTTTATTTTGTTACAGTATAATGATATTATTGTTTACCCTAAAAAATGAATAACAATTAAATTTATATGTGGTTTTAAAGATATGCGGATTAATTCAATACAGTTGATAAATGGCCTTAGATTAAACAGATGAATGACGTAATGAATTATCAAACCAATAAGGAGAGTAATCCCGGACCCAGTAACGTCTTAATGAAATATCTGCCTTCGATTCCGGGCTCACACTAATGAAGAACTGATGAACACAAGTAAGAACTTTGAATAACAGAGAAAATAAGAGTATATTGTATTGATATACGTCTTACAACGTCCTATGAACAGTAGGATCTCCCCTTTATATAGTAGGGGAATTTTACCCTAAGTACAATTCTAAAAAAAGTAAAAATCTTACGTTTCGACGATCACCAATTTTCTGCCGATACGAACCGAGATTCACGCCGTGATTTTCGGCTAGGTACGGATATTACATCCCTTTGTTAGTCGTGTGCAGCTGTTGATTGGTAATGCTCTCCAGAGTCTCAATCCTTGAAACGGACCTCGAGAATATGGCCATGATATCCCCGAGGGCAGGTGTTTTCCCGAGCCCTGGTACGAGGGTTCTTCATTCTGACTCCGATACATTACGGTCATCTTCCCGCTCCGCCAAGTCGAGTCATGCAGCGGGCTCGGTTTTACCCGTATACAACTATACCTATGTATACTAATAAAATATAACAGTCACTGGAAAGGTAAACTTCCGGCCAATAAATTCTAATTTGCATATAAAATAACTAATTTTTCGCGCGTACCCCATCTCAATAAGTAATTTTTTTGTAAATAAATTACATATATTTTTTTAAAATTGTATTTGAGTTATAAAATAAAGTGTAAGCTTATAAAATTGACGAACACTGATTATAAACTCAATAAAGGAAAAACTTTATTCACAAAAGTCTTCCGTCATTCTCCTTAAATAATGTTCCATTATAATTTTATCAGTTCTTGTGCTTCTTTTTTTATTTTTTTAAAAAACACACAGGCCTTAGATTTTTTTTTGAAATTTTCTTCAACAGATATTCTCGTTCATTCGAAAAGACATAATAAAGTATAGACTTTTATTACGATTCTTTAAAGATTCGTCAAAAAGCATAAATTAAAAATTTGAGTCTTATGTTTTCTCAATTTATCTCCCTTCAAAGGTTTTAATATTATTCATTTAATGAGGTTTTAATTGTTGAAATAAAAAGAATTTTTTTTATAATTTCATAACTTTGTCGAAATATGCACCGGCAAGGAAATCATTACTAAAACATGAAAATTAAATAGGATGTACAAGTTACTATGAAAAACCATTGAAGTCATTGAGTGTGTGCGTACATATTAAGTTAGAAATTTTTGATATATTATTCATTTTAAAGTTTTAAATATTTGCACTTTTTACATAGTTCAAAAAAGAAATAATTTAGTAAATAAAATTTTAATTATTTTTAAAATCCTGTATATTAGTAAAATATTTATATTATATTTTTATTCAATATGAAATTTACTTTTCAAGGTAAAAACCAATATTTCGTACAGAGATTTCGTACTTTTATAACATTGATTTAGGCTTGTATGATTTAGTATGTAAATATGGTATCAAAATAATTTTTTTGGGTGCTTAATCAAATTGGATTAATTATTTTGTATGACTGAAAAGAGAATTTTACAGATAAATATTTAATTATTTTGTATCGAAATAATTTTAGTTTAGATGTTATTGGATTAAATAATTTTCATTTAATATACAATGTTACTTACAATTTTATTAGAAACCATTGAAGCCACCGTATTAGTTATTAACTTAATTCTATATATAAGACTGCATAAAGAAGTTATTTTAGATTAGTACAAATTATAAAAGGTAAAAAATTTATTAATTTTAAATACCTAAATATTAAGAATTTCATAGTCTTTTCAAGAAATTTGATTTGCTCGTGTTGAAAATATATACATGTGTAATAGTATGAAATGAATACGAGTTATGACTCGTGAATATATATATATATATATATATATATATATATATATATATATATATTACGTGAACCCTGAGGGGTGGCTCAACTGGTAAAGGCCTGAGGACAAAGTCCTTCAGGTCGCCAGTTCGAGCCCCCGCAGGGCCACTGGAGGCATTTCAAACCGGCCGCGTCTCCAGGGCCCCGTGGAACTAACCGTGGTGCACGCATTGAAACAGCGGGTCCCGGTGGGTACAGCAGTCGGGTTCGCAAAGCGATGCCCGGGTACAGCTAGTCGGGTTCGCAAAGCGATGCCCGGAAACCACGGTATATATATATATATATATATATATATATATATATATATATATATATATATATATATATATATATATATATATATTACGTGGACGTGAACATCAATACAAGCAAGAAAATGGATATCGAGTTGTTGAGTAGCTGCATATAGTAGCTGTACAATTGGTCTTGTTAACCTAACCCTACTAATACAAATAGCAGTAGTGGCCACCCAATGTCCCATTCAATTCAATACAACTCCTTCTAGTAGTATTATAATAAAATTTACACAATAAATTCCTATAACTACATAACGAACCCACAACGACTTTACTTATTGTCAAGTGTCAACACTATGATTTATAAAATTCAAATATACGAACAAGAACAAGGACTAACCTTTTAGACATGACTTCCAAATAAAGACCAGTCATATATATAGACTTCCTATAAATGTTCATACCTCACCTAATCCTTTATAACCCTATCCAATAGTGGTACATGTATAGCAGACCAGTAATAGTGTTCCTATGTGGGCGGAGCTAGAATGTCGGGAAATTCGGCCGAACCCAGTAACTTTTGTTCGAACCCCTCTATTTGTTTCTAAAATTCATTGAATATGTATAAATTATTAATTTAGAACTCAATAACTTAAAAGGATTAGAATCCCAAATCCATAAGCTTGAAATTCTGTCTCCACATCTGCCTATATATGTCCATACCTGACCTAATCCTTTATAATCCGGGATGGAGTCATGATTTGAAACATGCGGATACATGATTTTAAACCTTTTGAGTTATTGGGTGGAAATTAATAATTTGTACCTGTTATAATTTTTTAAAGATAAATATAAGGTTTGAATTACCAAAAATTACTGGTTCTGCTGAATCTGTTTCCTACCCTCTACCCTATCCATTAGTGATACACATATATAATCGGCACCCTCCGATGACAAATTTTTAAAATTTAGAATTAATTGGTTTAGAATAACTGTATTATTTTAATTTGTATATATTATTAATATTTTACATATCCCTTAAGAAAAATAGTCCAATAGTCTTAAGTCATAAAACTAGTTGTCTTATTACTCTTTATTTCTTATTAAACGTCTCACTTTGTTAATACACGACTAGTTGAAACATTTCGCGTAATTTTAAAAAAAAAATATAGATAATTTGTCATTTTTCTAAAACATCAAATATTAGTCAGTCATCACTTAGATTTGTACCGAAGAAATAGCTAGTAAGCAGACAAAGTCTATTATTAAGGAGAAATAGCTTTTTTTTTAGTTCCCATTTAGTTCCGTGTTAATTAACTACAATATGTCGTCATTACAAGAAAGGTCAACTAATCAACGTCAAACTTCCTGACTATATCTAAACCCTATAAATAACTAACCCTATAAACATCCTCAATTTCATTCCTCTCATATCCTACAATCAAAACCTACTATAAACAACTCTCTTTTCACCCTCCAAATTAAAAAGAAAAAAGTGTGACATTTCGAGAAAACATGGTGCTTATACCAACAAAAAGAGAAAAGAGAAGAAGAAGATTTCCACAGCATGAAAACCATAGCAAATTGCTTGATGTTATTCTCAAACCAATCAAATGATTATCATTTTGACAATATTATGAAGTACAACAACTCAACAACTAATCGAGTTTTCGAGTGCAAGACTTGTAATCGTAAATTTCCATCTTTTCAAGCATTAGGTGGCCATAGGGCAAGTCACAAGAAACCAAGATTAAATATGAGAGAATTGAATAACTTGCAATTATTTCAGTTGCCTAATATTAAACCTAAAACACACGAGTGTTCTATTTGTGGCCTTGAGTTTGCCTTAGGACAAGCTTTAGGAGGGCATATGAGAAGACATAGAATTGTAATAACAACGACGACGACGACGGCGACGGCTCAGTCTCAAACAAGTTGGACTCGGCTAAATGAATCTTCAAGGAATAGAGCTGTGATAAATAATGAAAATCTTGATCAAGCTCCTAATCGCCGAGTTCCTCTTGTTAAGAAATTGAATGGTCAGAGAGTTTTGTGCTTGGATTTGAACTTGACGCCATTGGAAAATGATCACTTAGAGTTTAATTTAGGTGCAGATTGTTTTTTATGATTGAACTTTCAGTTTTCTTATGAGCTTCTTATGGATATTGTATTTATTCATCTGTTTGGTTGATGTAAATTGTTCTTCTTATATATATTCCTTCTTTTTTCCCTCTCGTTGATTCCTTCCCTATATATATGAAATGGAGATGTAGTTGAAACAAAATACAATTATGTCTAAAGGTCCTGTCAAGTTGGATAAAATATGTTGTATCCTCTTTTTAGATGTGGATTTTTCGGGCTTTTCTATTTATCGGATGTTTATATTAAATCACATAAGTAGACCCAGGATTTGAAAGTCGGGGTACAATAAAAGGACTCTTTAACAAGTGCATCCATCTGACTTTTGATGTTAAAGGTGCGGTTCTAAGTAAAACATTTGACCTTTTTTTAACATATATGTACAAAAAATTTGCCCAAATTAATGAGGTCCAATGATCCATCTGCTACAAACGTAGGTCCACCTCTATTAAACCAGCTTAAGTTATCATGGTTAAATAATTTAATGTAGTAAAAATATGCATTACTTAATCATGATTAAGTGATAGAAATATATGTATAACACATGGCATGCATTTATTTGTTGGTATAAACACCGGTAAGCATTGGTAACTTCTATATCTCTTCCCACTTTACAATCTTTTGTGGCAAAAAGATTGATGATTTTAACCTTTTGTTCCATTCTCAAGTCCCTGAACTTATGAAGTCTTGTTTCGGTAGTGGACCAATTCGTTAACATACCGCCAAAATATCTTTTATTAACATAATGACACCGGGCCCTTATTGCAGCCCACTCTACTGAATCAGCCTATGTAGGATCATTATGAATGGGCCAAAATATTTTCATTTGGGCAAACAATTTCTTCCTACTTCATGGTCTATATATTTATCCAACTGCTTAAACTAGAAATAGACGGTGTATATATATATATATATATATATATATATATATATATATATATATAAACATATATATATATATATATAAACATATATATATATATAAACAGTAAATCTGGCTGGTTATTTGTATAAATATCCCTTTTTAAAAGTCTAGAGCTGTCAAAATGGGCTGACCAGACCAAGCCCAACACGTAGAAATGGCATGAGATAGCCATTTTTTAATATGGTATTTAATTTTTATCCCGTATTTTTAATGCTGAGCACAAATAGCCACTACTTTATTAAAATTAATACGAAAAGACATTTTTAGCCTTTCTGCTCTGAGGTTCCATACCCCAACGTTGTCAAGAGATGCCATGATCTCTGTCCATCCTCCAGGAAAAACCTAAAAGGTACNAGGACACTTGGTCCTGAACTTCGAATTACAAGTTCAAAAGTTAAGAACACTTGGTCCTGAACTTAGCAGTTACAAGTTCAAAAGTTAAGGACAATAGGTCCTGAAGTCCTGAACTTAGACTAACAAGCTCAAAAGTTAAGGAAAATAGGTCCTGAACTTTTATGAGCAGAAGGGTGTTTCCGTCCGGGCAGGTAAAGTTTATTAAAGCAGTGGCTAAAGACTTNACTTAGAATTACAAGTTCAAAAGTTAAGGACACTTGGTCCTGAACTTAGACTAACAAGCTCAAAAGTTAAGGAAAATAGGTCCTGAACTTAGGCTAAGAAGCCCAAAAGTTAAGGATAATAGGTCCTGAAGTCCTGAACTTAGACTAACAAGCTCAAAAGTTAAGGACAATAGGTCATGAACTTAGACTAACAAGCTCAAAAGTTAAGGACACTTGGTCCTGAACTTACAATTACAAGTTCAAAAGTTAAGGACACTTGGTCCTGAACTTAGACTAACAAGCTCAAAAGTTAAGGACAATAAGTCCTGAACTTAGACTTACAAGTTCAAAAGTTAAGGACAAGTAGTCCTTAACTTAGAGTTACAAGCACAGAACTTAAGGATAGGTGGTCCTGAACTTCGAGTTCCAAGTTCAAAAGTTAAGGACATGTAGTCCTGAACTTAGAGTTGCAAGTTTAAAACTTAAAGACATGTAGTCCTGAACTTAGAGTTGCAAGTTCAAAAGTTAAGGACATTTGGTCCTGAACTTTTATGAGCAGAAGGGTGTTTCCGTCCGGGCAGGTAAAGTTTATTAAAGCAGTGGCTAAAGACTTAAGACATTTTAAACAATGGCTTAAAAGTAAATACATGTGTTATTAGTGGCTAACTGTGCCCTTCCCCCGCCCAACACAGGCTATAGATCTCAACAGCCCAAACCATCATTTTTGGGTCTTAAAATGCTGACCCAACATAACTCTAAACAAGATGTGGGCTAGAGCCTAGACCTTCGCTTTCTTTGTTTGGTTGCAGTTCATTTTGATAGAGTAAAATATTAATCAAATTTTTGCATGCGTCATTTGAATCTTCATTATTATTGATCTCATGTATGTTTACCGTTCAAGTATGCTCAACTTTCTATTAATGTCAAAATATAAGTTCCTTCTTTGGCATTCTAGATAGAGAATATTGGTCTCAACATGAATTTTCAAAAGTTCAAATAGATGTTGAGTGCAAGTTGAATAGTGCTAATTCTAATTAGGTGCATTGCACATTAATCTTTGTAGTCTAATCACTAATAATGAGAGTGATATGTTTGATGAAGATTGATTAGAAGCATAAGGCTCTATTTGCAAATAACATAAAGGTCTTCTTAAGTGCAGCTTACATAGGCAAAAACTTTCACAAAGCTTATCATAGGCGGACCCACGATTTTAATGCGATGGGGACGCGAGTATTCTGTTCAACCAGTGGCCCCTAAAGGCTTTTAGTGTTCAGAGTGCCAAGTAATTTAAATTAACCATTTTCAAGGTATACACATATACATATACAAGATTTCTGTCGAAGTTTACGGGGTCCTGTGACCCCTCAAGTTTATACCTAAGTCCGCCTCTACTTACCATAGAGAAAATAACTACACATTGCACTATAATTTATTGACCAAAACATCAACTTTCTGCATAATTAGAAGTATAAGTCGAGTGAACGGAGAGAATAACGATAATTTGCAAGGGTTTGTTGGAGAACATACCACCTTAAGGTGTTCATGGTTCGGTTTGGATTGATTTTTCCTTAAAAGAAAATCAAATCAATTAAGTTGGCATTTCACATATTGGAACCAAATCAATTCAATTGAGTCATTTTTTTATCGATTCAGTTTTTTTTTCTCGATCTTTTTGTTGTGCTTTTTGCCCTTTTTTTTAAAAAAAAAGTGAAAAATATATTATCAGACACATATTCCATTGACTATATTCTAGCTTAACAATACCAAAACCAATTACTATTTACGAAAAATTATTATTTATCAAGATATCTTAATGATATTTAAACTAAATTGTGATAAATAATTTAAGGACTCAATTAAAGACAAATTATTTTTAAATAGATTCTTGGACTTATGAAAATAAAGACTACAAATCAAACTAGAAAGTAAAGTGGAACTAAATTATTAGGCAAAGACTAGATTACAATAAGAGCGTAAAAGATTAATATGCATCGTAAAATTTATAAATTTTATATAGGAACACACACACACACACACACACACACACACACATATATATATATATAAACACACACACACACACACACACACACACACACACACACACACATATATATATATATATATATATATATATATAAATA